>NC_133125.1:179966422-179978922 GCF_048418815.1 Hemitrygon akajei
TTGCAGTTGTTGGTATCTCGGGTCTCTCGTTCTGATGCTCTATTCCAGATGATAAACAGGAGGCTTTACATGAAGCAGAACAGGAATCTGTTTGTTGTTTGAAGATGAGGCCCCAGGTCATGCTTAACCTCACTGTCTTTTTTCTCCATGACTAATTGTGAACCATTGATTTTGCAAGTGGCCGACACATTTGGCAGGCTTGCTGAGTAAATATTGAACACACCAGTCAGCTCAGACATCACACAGCTGGCATTAGTGCACATAACCCAGGGGAGAATGTGTATTTGACTCTGTCCCATTTTCTTTTGGGACTAGGTGGGGGAGAAGTCACACACTGTTTTCTCCCTTTCTGGCACCGTGTCACACACTGTCCTTTCCCTCTCTGTGACCGGAGACAAGCCAGGTAGAGATTCAACGCATTCGCAGTATCAGTGGAATCCTTTCTATCTATCTACGTAGAAATCATGTCGGGTACTGGTGTTTCCAACAGTACAACACTCTCTCAATAAGGCTCTGGGGGTGTTGTCCCAGATATTTCTCCTGAAGATGCTGATTAGCTTCTCATAGAGCCACACAGCACAGAGACAGTGTAGAGCCCCATATGCTCCACAGGCCCTTAGTCTGTGGGTTTCTAAGGCTCTGCCTGTTAAACTGCTGGTGTTTAGGGCAGCAATGAAGGTCCTCCATCTCTGTCTGTCCTTGGCCATTTTCTCTATTGTGCCCCAGGTGTGGTTCATCTCTGCCTCTACAGCACCAGGTCTTTGGTCTCCCCTGTTTCCTCCACCCTTCAGGGGTCCAAGGAAGTGCTGTCTTGATGATGGAGTTGGCCTGTCTTCTCATCACATGCCCAATCCACCTCCAACAATTCTGTGGGTTTCTACATGTCAGTGTGATGCAAATTCCCACCCAGATATTTCTTAAATGCTATGAGAGTCTCTGCATCCACTGTCCCCTCAGGCAGTGTTTTCAAAATTCCAACCATCCTCTGTGTGAAGGCATTGTTCCACACACCCAAATATACATTTAGAACATACAGTGCTGTGCAAAAGTCTTGGGCACATATATACAGTATAGCTAGGGTGCCTAATATTCTTGCATTGTACTGTAAGCTGGTCTTTGTATCATTTACATCTTTGACTTAATTCTGATTTGATTTGATGCACACGCTGGAAAGACATCTATCTCCAACCTTTCCGTATTCGACCCTGAAACGGCAGTATTTGTGAATCTTAACTTTGTGTAATATTGGTAAACAATAAGTAGATAACATACTGGGCAAAATTCTTGGGCACCCTAGCTATTAAATAATATTATCTAAAAATATAAATGTCCCTCAGACTTGTGCACAGTACTGTAGAACATAGAGCAGTACAGCACAGTACAGCTCTTTGGCTGTATTGCCGATCTTTTAACTTGCCCCAAGATTAACCTAACCCTTCCCTCCCATGTAACTCTCCAGTTTTTCTTTCCTCCATGTGCCTATCTAAGAGTTTCTTAAATGTGTGTGTGTGTTTGTGTGTTTGGTGGGGAGGATCTACTTCTGACGTTCCTCCTATACTCTCCTCTCATCACCTTAAAATTCTGCCCTCCTGTATTATTTTCACCTTGGGAAAATGCACTGGCTCTCCGCACTGCCTATGCTTCCTATCAACACCTCCATCAAGTCATCTCTCATCCTCCTTCTCTCCAAAGAGAAAAGCTCTAGCTGGCTCAATCTTTCCTCTCAAGACATGTTCTTTAATCCAGGCAGCATCCGCCCGAAGGATCACTGGGTCCTGAATCACCTCGACCATAAACTGTTCCAGCTGATACCAGTTGGGAAATGGTACCGCAGCATAAAAGCCAGGACCAACAGGCTCCGGGACAGTTTCATCCATCAGGCCATCAGACTGTATTTCTATGTTATATTGACTATCCTGTTGTACCTACTATTTAATATAAATTACTATAAATTGCACATTTAGACAGAGATGTAATGTAAAGATTTTTACTCTTCATGTATTTGAAGGATGCAAGTAATAAGTCAATTCAATTCAATGAAGTGTCCACATTCTTCCTATAATGAGGCAGCTAGGACTGAACACAAAATTCTAAGTGTGGTCTAACATTACCTCTCAACTCTTGAACTTAATTCCAAGACCTCATACCTCTTACCCTAAATCCATGCCCCCTAGCTTTAGATACCTCCACGATGGAGAAATGTTTTCTGCTATTGCTGCCAAGTCTCAAGTTCCACTCCTCTGAATCTAAAGGTCTAAGATTGTCCCATGTGCATCGAAACATAGAAACAAACAGTGAAATGTGCCATTTACATCAAAAGCCAGTGTAGTCTGAGCATTAGCTGCTGGCAGCCCAGAAGCGTTTCTGTCCTTCAAAATAGCATGTCCGCAACTTGTTAACCCTTGTGTCTGGAATGTGTATCAAACTGAATCACCCTGAGAAAACCCAAGCGGTCGTGGGGAGAACATGCAAACAGCGACAGGAATTCAAACCCGATTGCAGATTGCTGGCACCGAAAGGCATTGTACTAAGCACTTTGCTACTGTGCTGCCTCTATCAGTTCCTCTGGTAGGTGAGACTAGAACTAGGGGACATGGATTCAAGATTCAGGGGAGTAGATTTAGGATGAAGATGAGGAGGAACTGCTTTTCTCAGAGACTGGTGAATCTATGGAATTCTCTGCCCAATGAAGCAGTGGAGACTACCTCAGTAAATATATTTAAGACAAGGTTGGATAGATGTTTGCATAGCTGGGGAATTAAAGGTTATGGGGAAAAGGCCAGTAGGTGGGGATGAGTCCACGGTCAGATCAGGCATGATCTTATTGAATGGAGGAGCAGGCTCGACAAGCCAGATGGCCTCCTCCTGCTCCTATTTCTTACGTTCTTGTATAATCTTATTAATTTTATGTCTGCACAAGTACACTGCCATAAAGAGACAGTTTTTAAACAAATGCATGATGTTGAAGTTCTTCTCATGGCACAAATCCACTGCTCCCGAGAGAAGTAATGACTGAAAGTTGAATACATTAACATTCTGATAATCCACATCCTCATAGTTGTGATTGGATCAATTTGGCCAGTTTCTGGGGTTATTCCTTATAGGTACCTCCAACTCGTTTATTGTGTACAGTTTTGGTTAAAGGCTGGTGAAGGGGCAGGCAGCGCTGAGGAAGCAGGGAGCCTGCAGAATGTCTTGGACTGATTAGGAGAATGGGCAATGTAGGGAGGTGTATGGTCATGCACTTTGGTAGAAGGAGTAAAGGTGTAGACTGTTTTCTCCATACAGAGTGGATTCAGAAATCTGACCTGCAAAGGGACGTAGTGCAGGATTTTCTGAAGGTTAACTTGCAGGCTGTAAGGAAGGTAAATGCAATGCTAGCACTCATTTTGTGAGGACTAGAATATGTAAGCAATTATAGTAGATATACTCTAATAGAATATAAACGTAAGGATGTAATGTCGAGGATTTATTAGGCATTGGTCAGATCACGTTTGTATTGTGAGCGGTTTTGGGCTCCATATCTACAAAAGGGTGTGCTCGCATTGGAGAGAGTCCTAGTCTCTCGGAGAGAGAGAGCGGATAGGGTTAACCTACAGGGAACGTTTGATGTCTCTGCGCCTGTTCTGCTGGAGTTTAGAAGAATGGTGGGGTGGGGGGGGGTAGTCTCAGTGAAACCTATCAAATATTGAAAGGCCTATCTCGAGGAGAGTGATGTTTCCTGTAACTGGGGAGTCACTGACCAGAGGGCATTGTACTGTATCAGAATAGAAGGGCATCCATTTAGAAGACAGGAAGGATTACTTTAGCCACAGCGTGGTGAACCAGTACTTTCCCTGTAGCTGTTAAACTTATTTCTGCATTATGTTATTGTTTTACCTTGTTCTCCCTCAGTGCAATGTGTAATACAGTAATGCAAGGCCAGCTTTTCACTGTACACGTTACAATGATAAACCAATTCAATTCAATTTCATCTGAGCCGGATGCCGAATCATTGGGGTTTTAGAATAGCCGGATAACGTATTAAGTTTCTCTCTAACTCTCAGTGGAGGCCGAGGGTTGCACCGTTTGAATGAAATTGACTTCTTGCAGCGGCGGCAGTGCGGCGCTCCTTCAGCGCGGCAGTGGGTGGGACAGAGTGAATCGGGCTGCAATTCGCGTTGATGAGTCTCTGCTTTAATGAGCCCCGAAGCTCGGCAGAACACACAGTTCGACTGTCTCTCACCGGGGCCCATCTCGGGATTATGCGCTGACCGAGACCGGGACCCTTGTGTACCGTGAACCCGGGCGGATGGCATCTCCGGAGCTGAGCCGACTGGTGGAGCATCTTCCCCGGGATAAGAGGCAGCAGCAGCCCCGGTCTCCGCCTCGGACTTTCCTCTTCAGTCTGCGGACTCTATTTGACATTTTGGAGCAACAGAGCGGGGGTACGGTCGAACTGCGCGACATCGAGAGGGGCTGGCCGGACGACAGTAGCCGGGAGCCAGCTCTCCCGCCCGGCCTCATTCCCTGCCTGCGCCGGGTAGCCGATCCCGGGGGTCGCCTCACTTTTCCCCGCTTGCTGGCCGGAATCAGGACGGCGCTGGAGCAGGAGACCGAGCCGGAGGGGGCAACACCTACCGGAGAGCAGCAATACCGAGCAAAACCCTCCCCTCCGACCGGCTTCGTGTACCGAGAACCCGGGGCACATGGGAGTAATGCCCCGGTAACAGACAGCGGGAACCGCGCACAGGGTGAGTGAGTGCCAGGGTTTTAGAACCTTATCAGTACTTTTACTTTTTCAAAATAAAAGAACAGTCCCTGAGACCGCAGCTGTGCGCAGCGTGGGTGAGCGTCCGCTTGTTAATAGGACTTATCATTTATCAGCAGCCCCGAGACGGTGGGCAGTGATTATCAATACATTTTCTTAATAACCAGTCGCGAGCAACGATTAAATGGACAGGTCAGAAAATCATCAGCCAACAGAGAGAGTGTACGCGTTAGCCTTTCATTAATATCCCTCTTTAATAAGAGCTATTAGAGAGCAAGAACTTCACCCGGGCCTGTGACTCTCTGGTTATTAACGGTGTTAATAGATTTAATTAAAATAAGATTAATATCGTTTTTGTTAAATTGCAGTCCAATCAAATCGGAGCGGCAACAACCCGCAATGAATGTTTGTCTTGTAATTTTATTAAACAGCTTGAGGTTCGTCACACAAGACGAACCAGTCCGTGGATAGAATTAAACAGCAAAATTATAACCAATATTTAGGCAGGAGGGACACGGTGCGTAAATGCTAGATTATTAACCATAAAACACAGCGGGAGAAATCAGGCCAGTCGGCCCATCGATTCTATCACGGCTGCTATATTTTCCTTCTCAACCCCACTCTCCTGCCTTTTCCCGTAAATTTTGACGCTGACTAATCAATAACTCCACATCTCAGTCTGAGATGTAACTGAATAAAAATTCTCAGGCGGCAGGAGTTTAGCACATTGTGTGGCCACCAATTTATCAATAGTACATTTTATTTTATATAAATAATATTTTATTATGTAATTTTATTTTATGTAGGCGACAGTAACTAGGGCCGTAGGGCAGAATGAATACGATGATCAATTATATTCTAGTGCCAGCCGTGGCCTGTTCCCCAGGGATTTTGTTAGGTCATTTTTATTTTCATTTTACACATAATAGGTAATTTGTTTTTGTCAAAATAACTGAACTAACTTTACAGAAATAAGTGCGTCATCATTTTCATAACATCCACCAGTTCATCCTTGAGCCCATTATTTCTTTTCGAAACTTAGTCTATCGCTCTGTTTATCTCTCTGTTCTCTCTTTGTGTCTATCCCTTTTTTCCCTCCTGTCTCTATCTCTCGGTCGGAGGCCTCTTTCCTGATTGCCGCTGACTGATTTAAGCTCCCGAGACACAACCCTCCGCTCCCCCCACCCCCCCCCCACCCTCCGCCGCCGAGTCGCTAAATGTCAACCGTTCTCAATCAGCGACCCAGGAAAAAGTTGACGTGCTTTGTTCGAGTGCGTACACGCACACAGCGGCAGCCGAGAACATTTTGGAAACAGTCCAGTTCTTATAAAGAGCAGCTGTGTTGTATTCTGCGGAGCGAGAGGGTGGGAGCTAGGGGATTGGGGGTGGGGGGGGGGTGTCTGTACATGAGATGCAATTCGCTAGAGCAAGTCAGAGCACGTGTTGGAGTTGTTTACTGGCGGCGCTGGATACGTGAAGCTCTTACCACAGAGAGCCAGCCAGGTCTAAAGCTGGCGAGCAGTCCCGACTACAGATGTTGGAATCTGGGGCAACTCAGCGGGTCAGGCAGTATCGGGTTTCGTGTTTATTGCTGTCATAGGCGTGTGTGCACTGGCTGATAAACGCTGTGAAAACTCTTGTTTCTGCAGCAGTACAGAACATTAGAATCTGAATCGGATTTATTACAGAACCGCTGATTTATACGGTGTGAAACGTGTTGCTTTTCCGCAGCAGTCCAAAGACGCGGCATAAAAAGACACTGCAGCCATGACAAACATAAACTAAATTAACATAAATGTTCACGTAAACTTATAAAACTTATAAAACTCTTCAGTTTGCGTATAAGGAGAAGGTGGGAGTGGAGGATGCTATCACGTATTTGCTGCACAAATCCCTCTCTCACCTAGATGGGGTCAGTTGTGCTGTGAGGATTACATTCCTGGACTTCTCTAGTGCCTTTAACACCATCCAGCCCAAGATCTTAAGGCACAAACTAACGGAGATGGGAGTAGACTCTCACATGGTGGATTGGATAGTGGACTACTTGACAGATAGACCTCAGTATGTGCGGTTGGGAGACTGTAGGTCTGACACGGTGGTCAGCAGCACAGGAGCGCCGCAGGGGACCGTGCTCTCTCCGGTCCTGTTCACCCTGTACACATCAGACTTCCAATATAACTCGGAGTCCTGCCATGTGCAGAAGTTCGCTGATGACACGGCCATAGTGGGGTGTGTCAGGAATGGACAGGAGGAGGAGTATAGGAAACTGATACAGGACTTTGTGATATGGTGCAACTCAAACTACCTGCGTCTCAATATCACCAAGACCAAGGAGATGGTGGTGGACTTTAGGAGATCTAGGCCTCATATGGAGCCAGTGATCATTAATGGAGAATGTGTGGAGCAGGTTAAGACCTACAAGTATCTGGGAGTACAGTTAGACGAGAAGCTAGACTGGACTGCCAACACAGATGCCTTGTGCAGGAAGGCACAGAGTCGACTGTACTTCCTTAGAAGGTTGGCGTCATTCAATGTCTGTAGTGAGATGCTGAACATGTTCTATAGGTCAGTTGTGGAGAGCGCCCTCTTCTTTGTGGTGGCGTGTTGGGGAGGAAGCATTAAGAAGAGGGACGCCTCACGTCTTAATAAGCTGGTAAGGAAGGCGGGCTCTGTCGTGGGCAAAGTACTGGAGAGTTTAACATCGGTAGCTGAGCGAAGGGCGCTGAGTAGGCTACGGTCAATTATGGAAAACTCTGAACATCCTCTACATAGCACCATCCAGAGACAGAGAAGCAGTTTCAGCGACAGGTTACTATCGATGCAATGCTCCTCAGACAGGATGAAGAGGTCAATACTCCCCAATGCCATTAGGCTTTACAATTCAACCGCCAGGACTTAAGAACTTTTTAAAAGCTATTATTAATGCTTTTTGAGATGGTGATTTAGATGCATATCATATTTTTTACTGAGTTAAGTATTGTATGTAATTAGTTTTGCTACAACAAGTGTATGGGACATTGGAAAAAAAGTTGAATTTCCCCATGGGGATGAATGAAGTATCTATCTATCTATCTATCTATCTATCTATAAATGTATTGTAATTCTAGTCCCATTTGCCCGTGTTTGACCCGCATCTGAATCGGAATGAGGCTTATATGTGTCGTGAAGTTTGTTACATAAAAATATAATAAATTACAATAAATATATATATTATAACTAGTGCAAAAAGAGCAAAACAATGAGATACTGTTCATGGGTTCATGGACAGTTCAGAAATCCGATCTCTCTAAAGCTTTCCATGTACTTATCCAAGTGACTTTTAAACGTTCTTATAGTTCTTGCTTAACCACTTCTCTGGCAGCTCAAAGTAATTTCATTTTCAAAGTACATGTATGTCAGCATATACAACCCTGAGGTTCATCGCCTTGTGGGCATAATCAATAAATCATATTAGAATCAATGAAAGACCACACCAGCCTGGGCGTTCAGCCGCAGTACAAAAGACAACAAGCTGCAAATACAAAAAAAGAAAGAAATAATAAATAAATTAAATAAACAGGCAATAAATATGGGGAAATTAGATGAAGAGCCATTGAAAGTGAGTCCATAGTTTGTGGGAACAGTACAGTGATGGGGCAAGTGAAGTGGTCCCACTGGTTCAAGAGCCTGCTGTCTGAGGGGGATTAACTGTTCCTGAACCTGGTGGTGTGGGTCCTGAGGTTCCTGTACCTTCTTCCTGATGGAAACAGTGAAAAGAGAGCGTGCCCTGGGTGGTGGAGGTCCCTGATGATGGGCCATTCTACAAACAACCACCCTTAAAGGTTTTAAATACTTCTCCTCGCACCTTGAACCCATGTTCTCTAGTTTTACACACAAAAATTGCAGGAGGGACTCAGCTATGGAGGACAATAAACAGTCGACATTTTGGGCTGAGACACTTCATCAGGACCCTTCATCCTCTAGTTTCAATTCTATTTATCTGTTGTTGAAGTTGGGCTGGATATTCTCGGAATCCATTTCAACTGGAGTGAAAATAAAGAAAAAACACAGGTACTGGAGTTGCAGTTGGTGTGAACGAACATGGAATCATGGTACCCAGCAACTTAAAACATAAGACCATAGGACATGGGAGCAGAATTAGGCCATTCAGCCCATCAAGTCTACTCTGCCACTCCATTGTGGCTGATCCCAGATCCCACTCAACCCCATATACCTGCCTTCTTGTTCTATCCTTTCATGACCTGACTGATCAGGAAACCATCAAATTCTGCCATAAATATACACACTGACTTTGCCTCCACCGCAGTCTGTGGCAGAGCATTCCACAGATTTTCTGTTCTCTGGCTGAAAATTCCTCCTTACCTCTGTCCTAATGGGTCGCCCCTCAAAGTTTGAGGCTGCTCCTTCTAGCCCATGATTTACCCCCCCCCCCCACATAGGGAACATCTTCTCCACATCCACCCTATCTAATGCTTTCAACATTTGGTAAATTTCAATGAGATCACCCCACATTCTTCTAAATTCCAGTGAGTACAGGCCCAAAGCTGCCAAACGCTCCTCGTATGTTAACCCCTTCATTTGCGGAATCATGGAGAACAGCAAAGTGCTTTGGGCAACACACACACAGGATGCTGGAGAAACTCAGCAATTCGGGCAGCATCTATGGAGGGGAATAAACGGGTGAAATTTCAGGCTGGGACTCGTCATCAGGACTGGAAAGGAAAAGGGCAGAAGACAGGGTAAGGAGGTGCGTGAGGAAGAGAGTTAAAAGCAGGCAAGTGATAGATGTCAAGGTGATTGGCATAAGGCTAATACAGTGGTAGTGAACTGGATTCGGTTCCCACTGCCATCGGTAAGGAGTTTGTACTTTTTCCCTGTGATTGTGTGTTTCCTCCCACATTCCAAAGATGTACGGGTTAGTAGATTAATTGGTCACACAGGTGTAATCGCCCAATTTTTCCTGCCCTATGGCTGACATGGGGGAGTTGCAGAAATGTTAATGATGAGGAATTTTCAGCTGTAGGGACACTATTATTAGACGTTACTGACAGCACGGAAGAGTAGCGGTTACAGAAACTGTCTTGTAGCTCCAGGGATCAGCATTCGATTCCTGCCACCATCCATAAGGAGTTTGTGCGTTCTCCCATTGACTGCACCGTTTCCTCCGACTGCTCCAGTTGTTGCCTGTATTCCAAAGTCATAGAATTAGGGCTGAATAAGCTGCAGGCCCAATGTGTTTTTACCAGAAGTGTGGCAATGCTTGTGGACTGCTCCCAGTGCAATACTCGATTTGGTTGAACACAAACGACACATTGCATTGTATGAGTCAAAGTAGATTTGGCAACTAAAGTGAATCGTTATCTTTGTTGATGCAAACTAAAGGACTTGCACAAAGCTGATCGTCCTGAACTGGGCAGGAAAGGGAAGGCTTAGCCCAGCCCTATCTGATCTGGCCCCCTTCTGCTAGCTTGTCTCCAACTGGTACATTGTAAAAAGAAACACTAGCATGTTTGCCCAATACAAATGATTCAATACACCCAAAGCTCTTTTACAGCCATTTCACATCTTGCAGTGCGTTCTCCGTTGTGGGTTTGGTAGTCAATCCGTGGACAGTGAATTGCCCCGAGGTGTAGTGACGCTATTAATTTCCAGATACCTTAATTGTTTAGGATGCAGAAAAAGAACTTAAGCCAGTAACGTAGGAACATTTACAGCACAGTACAGACCCTTCAGCCCACAATCTTGTGCTGACGCTTTAACCTACTTTAAGATCAATCTAACCGTTCCCTCCTACATAGCCCGCCAATTTTCTTTTATTGTGTATCTTTTCAAGTGGTAGGAGCTTCGGGCAGGCAGTTTCACGCTGAAGGTTGCATTGAGCAGATGTCTCTAATGTATCTACCTCTAACACCATCTGGTAAGTGTGTTCCATGTTCCACCACAGCAAATATATATAAAAATGTAATTCTGACATCCCACCTGTAATTCCCTCCAATCTCCTTAAAATGATGCCCTCTCATATTAATCATGTTCACCTTGGAAATGGCTGTCCACTCTATCTACAGTTCTGATGAAGGGTCTTGGCCAGAAATGTCGACTGTCTATTCATTTCTGTAGATGCTGCCTGATCTGCTGAGTTCCTCCGGCATTTAGTGTGTGCTGCTTTTGATTTCCAGCATCTGGAGATCCTCTTCTGTTTATGAGCTGTCTCTCTGTCTGAGCCTCTTATTATCTGGGACTCTTATCAAGTCATCTGTCATCCTCCTTCTCTCCAAAGATTGCTCAGCCTAGCCTCATAAGACATGCCATCTGACCCGGGCAGCATCCTGATCGATCTCCTCTGCAACATCCCTCTACTTCTATGTTTAGCTTGCCAAGATCAGCCGGGGGGATTTCTCCCCAGTGCCCTGAATTGTCCTTCAAATGACATCACAGGGGGAAAAATGCAGGGTGATTTGCTCATTGTGGCTCTGAACGTGAATCTGCCTGCCCACATGAGAGAGCTGAGGGGTGTGAAGTGCTCGGGAATGCCCCAGGAGAATCAGAATCAGGTTTATATCACTGACTTTTGTCATGAAATTTACTGGCTTGAAGAGAGGACAGTGCAATATGTAACAATTGCTTTAAGTTACAATAAGACCATAAGAGATAGGAGCAGAATTAGGCCATTCAGCCCATCCTATCTGCTTCTACATAAGTAGTGCAAAAAGAGAGCATATTTAGTGTTCATGGACCATTCAGAAATATGATGGCAGAGAGGAACAAACTGTCCTAAATTGTTGAGTCTGTGTCGTTAGGCTGCTGTTCCTCCTGACAGTAGTAATGAGATGTGTGGTGAAGGTCTTTAATGATGGATGCCTGCTTTCTGAAGATGTCCTCGAAGCTTGGAAGGCTCGTGCGCATGATGGAACTGGCTGTGCTTGTAACCCTCTGCAGCTTTTTCCAATCCCATGCATTGGCCCGTCTGTACCATCTCCACGGTCCATCTGTAGAAACTTGCTAGAGTCTTTGGTGGCATATCAAATCACCTCAAACTCCTAATTAAGTACAGCTTCATAATATGTTGAGTCCGGAATAGATTCCCCCAAGAAGCTGCTCAAACCTTGAAGTTGAAAATAAATGTTTCAAAGTATGTATATGTCACCTTGAGGTTCATTATCTTGCAGGTATTTACAGGAAAATAATTTCTAAAGAAAACGACGGAATTCATGTAAAACTATAAATAACAAAGACTGACAAAGAAAACATTGTTCAATGTGCTCACCCTTTCCATGGCTGAGTGTTAACGGAGCAGCGGAAATCCAAGTTACAAATGATGAGAGACTCCAGAAGGATTTGGCGAGTTAAGCCTGGCGTCATCACTAATCCGACGTATCTCATACAGGAATAACATAAGTTAATTGCTGGATTGAAGGCACAGGGTTCTAATCCAGCCATTGTAAATTGGGTATAGCTGCCGATTCTGCATGACCTGGAATACTGATATGTGGCGGGGGATTACTGGGGATCTGTCAGAGCTGATTGTAATGGGTGCTGATGGAGGTGCAGCAGGATTTGTAGCAGTAATCTTGTGATTTAAGAGGTCACATTGAGACATTAACGCAGGGAAGCAGGCGAGACTCGCCTGACTGATTTAAAAGAAAACACACAACATCAGAAATGGGTTGGGATGGTGGTGAGCATTTTGCCCGTTGGACTATACAAGCTGCTTTATTCCTGATGCTACATCCAAAACGGCAAAGGTAGCTCT
>NC_133125.1:180283922-180473264 GCF_048418815.1 Hemitrygon akajei
ACTCCCAGACCCCAGCGCCGATTCCTCGTCACCTCCACCTCCCAGTAATGTCTCCCCGATGTGAATCCCTCCGATCCCAGCACAGCAACCCAGCCTGTGAACCTCTTCCCGGTGTCAGGGAGATCCCTCCGGGTCCCGGTCCGTCTCACACTCTTCCGATCCTCAGACACCTCGAGCAGCAGATGCGCCATTTCCACATCCAGGGTGACAGAGACTGGGGGGAGAAGCAGAGAATTCAGCCCAAGATCTTAAGGCACAAACTAACGGAGATGGGAGTAGACTCTCACATGGTGGATTGGATAGTGGACTACTTGACAGATAGACCTCAGTATGTGCAGTTGGGAGACTGTAGGTCTGACACGGTGGTCAGCAGCACAGGAGCGCCGCAGGGAACCGTACTCTCTCCGGTCCTGTTCACCCTGTACACATCAGACTTCCAATATAACTCGGAGTCCTGCCATGTGCAGAAGTTCGCTGATGACACGGCCATAGTGGGGTGTGTAAGGAATGGACAGGAGGAGGAGTATAGGAAACTGATACAGGACTTTGTGATATGGTGCAACTCAAACTACCTGCGTCTCAATATCACCAAGACCAAGGAGATGGTGGTGGACTTTAGGAGATCTAGGCCTCATATGGAGCCAGTGATCATTAATGGAGAATGTGTGGAGCAGGTTAAGACCTACAAGTATCTGGGAGTACAGTTAGACGAGAAGCTAGACTGGACTGCCAACACAGATGCCTTGTGCAGGAAGGCACAGAGTCGACTGTACTTCCTTAGAAGGTTGGCGTCATTCAATGTCTGCAGTGAGATGCTGAAGATGTTCTATAGGTCAGTTGTGGAGAGCGCCCTCTTCTTTGTGGTGGCGTGTTGGGGAGGAAGCATTAAGAAGAGGGACGCCTCACGTCTTAATAAGCTGGTAAGGAAGGCGGGCTCTGTCGTGGGCAAAGTACTGGAGAGTTTAACATCGGTGGCTGAGCGAAGGGCGCTGAGTAGGCTACGGTCAATTATGGAAAACCCTGAACATCCTCTACATAGCACCATCCAGAGACAGAGAAGCAGTTTCAGCGACAGGTTACTATCGATGCAATGCTCCTCAGACAGGATGAAGAGGTCAATACTCCCCAATGCCATTAGGCTTTACAATTCAACTGCCAGGACTTAAGAACTTTTTTAAAGCTATTATTAATGCTTTTTGAGTTAGTGATTTAGATGCATATCATATTCTTATTGAGTTAAGTATTGTATGTAATTAGTTTTTGCTACAACAAGTGTATGGGACATTGGAAAAAAGGTTGAATTTCCCCATGGGGATGAATAAAGTATCTATCTATCTATCTATCTAGAATTAGAGAGTCCCCGGGGATCGGGGGGAGACTCGGGCAGCGCGGGCCCGGGATCGGGGGAGAGGCCGCTGAGCCTCAGGCAAAGTCGGATGGACGACAGGAACCTTTCCTGGGGTTTTACGGCAGATGGACAACTAAAACATTCCCGAGGTTTTTCCTCTGGGATGGTGAGCAGAGTTTTCCCGGATCAAAACACACAGAATCTGAAGAAATTCAGTGGTTTAAGCAGCAGATGTGGAGTGAGATCGACTGTAGTTGTTTTACATAAGAACATAACAAATGGGAGCAGCATTAGGCCATCCGGCACATTGAGCCTGCCCCACCATTCAATAAAATCATGTCCGATCTGTCCGTAAACTCAGCTCCATCTACCTGCCTTTTCTCCATAACCCTTAATTCCCCTACGATGTAAAAATCTATCTAACTGTATCCCTTAGTTCTAACTGTATCTATCTAACTGCCCCACCATTCAATAAAATCATGTCTGATCTGTCCGTAAACTCAGCTCCATCTACCTGCCTTTTCTCCATAACCCTTAATTCCCCTACGATGTAAAAATCTATCTAACTGTATCCCTTAGTTCTAATCTCACTTACCAATGGAAACAACTTTCCTAATTCTATCTTATCTATCCCGTTCAAAATTTTGTATGTTTCTCTAAGATCCCCTCTCATTCTTCTGAACTCCAGAGAGTATAGTCCCAGGCGACTCAATCTTTCCTCATAGGTTAACCCCTTCATCCCTGGAATCAACCTGGCGAACCTCCTCTGCACTGCCTCCAAAGCCAGTATATCCTTCCTCGAGTATGGAGACCAGAACTGCACAGGTGCAGCCTCACCAGTACCCTGTATAGTTGCAGTATGACCTCCCTGCTCGTGAAATTAATCCCTCTAGCAATGAAGGTCAACATTCCTTGTGCCTTCTTAATAACCTGTTGTACCTGCAAGCCAACTTTTTGTGATTCATGAACAAGCACTCCCAAGTCCCTCTGCACAACAGCATGCTGCAATCTTTCACCATTTAAATGATAATCTACTCTTCTATACTCAGGAAGGGAAAGAAAGACGGGGGATAGCCGGTGGAAACTGGTGTGAGGAAGGGGTGGAGCAACACTGGATCCAGATGAGGATGTGCTGAGTCAACACTGGAAGCATTTAAAGAGGAGGTAAGACAGGCTTTTCGGCCGAATTTACTTGTGCTGAGCAACTTGTTTCAGTGAGCTAGTCCCATTTGCCCATTATTCCTTTAACCCTTTCCTATCCACGGACCAGTTCAAATGTCTTTAAAAGTATTTAACAGCACCCACCTCTACACTTCCTCTGGCAGCCTCCTAAGCTCCAGGGAAATTTCCAGCCTATCCAGCCTCTCCGTATAACCCAAGCCCTCCAGTCCTCAATGGCCAACAATTTTAGTGTCCTCCACAAACATACAAAACATGTCACCTACTCCCACTTCCAAATCATTAATAAGAATGATGATAAACAGTGGACCCAGCACCGATCCCTGCAGAACATCACTGAACACAGGCCTCATCCCACGCAATTCTGTATCCTATTGGCCAGATCGTACAGTATCCCATGTGATCTAACTCTCTGGAATATTCTACCATAAAGTACCTTGTCAAATATCTCGCTAAAGTCCATGTAGATTTTCTCTACTGCATTTCCATCATCCATTTTCTTCATCCATTCAGAAAGCCAGGCTGGGTATCCCTGATTCATCCTTGGCTTTCCAAATGAATATAGATCTTGACTCTCAGAATCCCCTCCATCAATATACCCACCACTGACGTGAGGCTCACCAGTCTGTACCTCCCAGGCTTTCCCCGACAGTCTATCTTAAATAAATGTTCAACAATAACCACCCTCCAGTCTTCTGGCCCCTCACACGTACCTATTGATGATACACATATCGGGACGAGAGTCCGAGGCGAGGACAGTAAGGACCCAATGCTGGAGTGTCCAAGAGTAGAATCGATACACGATACGAGACTGAGACAAGGATCCAGAGGCCAGCTGACAACTGAGCACCAAACCTTCTTCATCCACTGACTTTTGTGCTAATGGCAGCTCGCACCTATCAGTACGGTGCATTACTGCCACCTACTGGACTGGAGTATGATAGGAGCTGTCATGGGGATCAGGTCCTGCCACCCCCAAACCTCTCTAAATTAAAAAGTTCACCAGGGCCCGACATGACTTATCCATTCCTGCTTCAGGTGCCAGAATATCCTGCAGCCTAGGGACCTCAGATCTACCCAATAATTGATTAAACAGCTTCCTACGTTATGCCGAATATCTGGGGCACAACATGATGCATGTTCCACTGTTTCTGGTACCTTTAAAAAATGACAACTTATTCCCATACTTACCAGCAACTGCCATAGTGGAGAGCAGATCTGTGTGTCCTAACCTCAAACTCGCCAACCACGCATCTTCCCTCTTATTCCTTCCCAAATGGTGCCTCCCCTGAACTCATCCACAGCTGTCAATCCCAGGGGATCATGGGTTTGTGCCTCTGGTGGACTGTGTCCTCTCCAGGGTGCAAGGCTGGGTGGGAAGATTTGAAGAACCGGCTGTTGCCCATGCAGTGGGTTCCCCGCTCCGCGTCACTGATGTAGTCCAAGGGAAGGGCAAGCACTGATACAGCTTGGCACCAGTGTCATCACAGAGGTTGCCAGAGTGAGGTTGTAAACATCAAACTGCCTTAGGGACCCAGTTCAGGATTTCTTCCTCAGGGTTCACTCCCGAAGCCTCTCCCATGGGTGGGTTTGGCCGCAAGGCAGTGGAGGTTAAAAATCAGAGTTTTCCTTCTCCTGGCCGTCCAATGTTGATGGGCCCCACCTCCCCGAAGCAACTGGTTTTGAGGAGCCAGTGGTCTGCATTTGCCCCTTCCTTTGGCATTGGGAACAGTTCTGCCGGGCCAAGAGTTGGACTTGGTTGTCAGAGGCTGTTAGAGACGCAAGCCATTTGGAACGCTTTATAAGTAACAGGAGCTTATCCCCACTATCCCCAGCTATGACAACTTCAGGAACCTCCCCGGACTGATGGAACCAAATTATAATGTTACCACCCAGTCCCACTGCTATCCCACAAATTCTGCCTTTTCTCATCCCAACAATCTAATACAAGATTTGGCTTCATACTTCCCTATATTGACTATAATATCTACCTCTGACTTAGTAAGTGCTGGCTTTGCTCTAACGTCTGTCCTTTCATTACCCGATACACCCAGATGTGCTGGGATGCAACAAAACTTCACTACTATTCCCACTCTCTCCAGAACATACAAATCGTTGTACACGTCCATCAACAGATCAGGTCTCCTTGAACGCTTCGTTTCCAAACTCTGCAGTTCCGAGGCAGCGTCTGAGCAGATCACAACTCTTTTTGGCTTAACTTGTTCTACCCATTGCAAACTAATGATAATGGCCATAAATTCTGCCGTATCGACAGATAATCCACCTGTCAGCCTTTTCCCTTCTCAACATTAATCCAGGGGATATTTATCCAGAGCCACCCATTACTAACTGAGTCAGTAGAACCATCTGTGAAAATAGGCAAAAGGGAAAAATACTGCTGCCGTAAATGACCAGACACCCTCTCACCACCCACAAGACCCTGTCTATCCCCCAGTAACGACAAATCTATTTCCACGTCTGGAAATTTCCAAATTTGTACTCCTGGCCCTGCCATTGTTGGGCTAATCTGCAAATTGACAAGACCATACTCCCGCACCTATTCCCTACTTGTCCACCCAAAATATTCACCATCTCTGTTAGTATATCTCCAGCAATTCATTAAAACCAAATTCATCAAATGGGACGTCCCACACCTTACTATGAAAGTCCCCTATGCAAGATTCAAATTTTCACTCTGCTGGTCAAGAGGCATCTCTCCCAGTTCAACCCCAAATGCATCTCTTGGTGTGGTCTGGAATGCTCCACTACAGATTCTCAGTGTCTTGACCTGCAGGAAATCCCACCAAAATAAAACCGAACAAGCTGCCTCCCTATAAATCACATAGGGTTGTAAATTTATATAAATTATATAAATCATATAGGCAATCAACAGGATTGTCGGGGTGAGAGATTTTAATTTCCCAAATATTGATTGTTATCTCCCTAGAGCAAGGGGTTAAAATGGGGTGGAGTTTGTGAGGTGTGTTCAGGAAGGTTTCTTGATACAATACGTAGATAAGCCTACAAGAGGAGAGGCTGTACTTGATCGGTATTGGGAAATAAACCTGGTCAGGTGTCAGATCTCTCCAGAGGGGGGAGCATTTTGGAGACAAAACTAGGTAATGATAGAGATCTAGAAGATTATAAGGCTAGCAGGAAGGAGTTTAAGAATGAAATTAGGAGAGTCAGAAGTGGCCATGAGAAGGCCTTGGCAGACAGGATTAAGGAAAACCCCAAGGCATTCTACGAGTACATGAAGAGCAAGAGATAAGATGTGAGAGAATGGGACCAATGTAGTGTGACAGTGGAAAAGTGTGTATTGAACCGGAGGAGATAGCAGAGATACTTAATGAATACTTTGCTTCAGTATTCACTACGGAGAAGGATCTTGGTGATTGTAGGGATAACTTACAGCAGACTGAAAAGCTTGAGCATATAGATATTAAGAAAGAGGATGTACTGGAGCTTTTGGAAAGCATCAAGTTGGAAAGTCACCGGGACCAGACAAGATATATCCCAGGCTACAGTGGGAGACGGGGGAGGAGATTGCTGAGCCTCTGGCGATGATCTTTGCATCATCAATGGGGATGGGTGAGATTCCAGAGGATTGGAGGGTTGCAGATGTTGTTCCCTTATTCAAGAAAGGGAGCAGAGATAGCCCAGGAAATTATAGACCAGTGAGTCTTACTTCAGTGATTGGTAAGTTGACAGAAGAGATCCTGAGAGGCAGGATTTATGAACATTTGCAGCGAATAATATGCTTAGGAATCATCAGCATGGCTTTGTCAAAGGCGGGTCGTGCCTTACGAGCCTGAATGAATTTTTTTGAGGATGTGATTAAACACAATGATGAAGGTAGACCAGTAGATGTAGTGTATATGGATTTCAGCAAGGCATTTGATAAGGTACCCCATGCAAGGATTATTGAGGAAGTAAGGAGGCATGGGATCCAAGGGACCTTGCTTTGTGGATCCAGAACTGTTTTGCCCACATAAGGCAAAGAGTGGTTTTAGGCAAGTCATATTCTGCAAGGAGTTCTGTGACCAGTGGTGTGCCTCAGGGATCCCCTTCTCTTCGTGATTTTTATAAATGACCCGGATGAGGTAGTGGAGGGATGGGTTAGTATATCTGTTGATGACACAAAGGTTGGGGATGTTGTAAATTGTGAGGAGAGCTGTCAGAGGTTACAGTGGGACATTGATAGGATGTAAAACTGGGCTGAGAAGTGGCAGATGGAGTTCAACCCAGATAAGTGTGAGGTGGTTCATTTTGGTAGGTCAAATATGATGGCAGAATATAGCATTAATGGCAAGACTCTTAGCAGTGTGGAGGGTCAGAGGGATCTTGGGGTCCAAGTCCATTGGACACTCAAAGCTGCTACGCAGGTTGACTCTGTGGTTAAGAAGGCATACGGTACATTGGCCTTCATCAATTGTGGGATTGAGTTTAGAAGCTGAGAGGTAATGTTGCAGCTATATAGAGCCCTGGTCGGAACCCACTTGGAGTACTGTGCTCAGTTCTGGTCGCCTCATTACAGGAAGGATGTGGAAACCATAGAAAGGATGTTGCTTGGATTGGGGAGCATGCCTTTTGAGAATAGGTTGAGTAAACTTGGCCTTTTCTCCTTGGAGCGACGGAGGCTGAAAGGTTAACTGATAGAGGTGTATAAGATGATGAGAGGCATTGATCGTGTGGATAGTCAGAGGCTTTTTCCCAGGGCTGAAATGACTAACACGAGAGGGCACAGTTATAAGGTGCTTAGACGTAGGTACAGAGGAGGTGTCAGGAGTAAGGTGTATTTTCTGCAGAGAGTGGTGAGTGCATAGAATGGGTTGCTGGTGAGGGTGTTGGAGGTGGATATGATAGGGTCTTTTAAGAGACTCCTGGATAGGTACATGGAGCTTAGAAAAATAGAGGGCTAGGTGACCAGGGAGGTAACCTACCAGGGAGAAGGCAATTCTCAATTTAGTGTTGTGTAATGAACTTGATAAGGGAACTGAAGGTAAAGGAGGTAGTGACCATAATATGATAAGTTTTAATCTACAATTTGAGAGGGAGAAGGGAAAATCAGAAGTGTCAGTATTACAGTTGAACAAAGGGGACTATGGAGCCATGAGAGAGGAACTGGCCAAAGTTGACTGGAAGGATACACTAGCAGGGATGACAGTGGAACAACAATGGCAGGTATTTCTTGGAATAATACAGAAGGTGCAGGATCAAACAACACACACAAAATGCTGGTGGAATCCTTCGTCCTGACAAAGGGTCTCGGCCCGAAACGTCGACAGTGCTTCTCCTTATAGATGCTGCCTGGCCTGCTGTGTTCTACCAGCATTTTGTGTGTGTTGTTTGAATTTCCAGCATCTGCAGATTTTCTCGAGGTGCAGGATCAGTTCATTCCAAAGAGGAAGGAAGATTCTAAGGGGAGTAGGGGGCGACCGTGGCTGACAAGGGAAGTCAAGGACAGTATAAAAATAAAAGAGAATAAGTATAACATAGCAAAGATGAGCGGGAAGCCAGAGGATTGGGAAACTTTTAAAGAGCAACAGAAGATAACTAAAAAAGCAACACGAGGAGAAAAGATGAGGTACGAAGGTAGGCTAGCCAAGGATATAAAGGAATATAGTAAAAGCTTTAGGTATGTGAAGAGGGAAAAAACAGTTAAGACCAAAGTTGGGCCCTTGAAGACAGAAACGGGTGTGTTTATTATGGGGAACAAGGAAATGGCAGACGAGTTGAACAGGTACTTTGGATCTATCTTCACTAGGGAAGACACAAACAATCTCCCAGATGTAATAGTGGCCAGAGGACCTAGGGTAACGGAGGAACTGAAGGAAATTCACATTAGGCAGACAATGGTGTTTGGTAGACTGATGGGACTGAAGGCTGATAAATCCCCAGGGACTGATGGTCTGCATCCCAGGGTACTTAAGGAGGTGGCTCTAGAAATCGTGGATTTTGGTAATTGGAAATTGGTAATCATTTTCCAATGTTCTATAGATTCAGGATAAGTTCCTGTGGCTTGGAGGGTAGCTAATGTTATCCCACTTTTTAAGAAAGGAGGGAAAGAGAAAACAGGGAATTATAGACCAGTTAGCCTGACATCAGTGGTGGAGAAGATGCTGGAGTCAATTATAAAAGATGAAATAGTGGCACATTTAGGTAGCAGTAACAGGATCGGTCCCAGTCAGCATGGATTTACGAAGGGGAAATCATACTTGAATAATCTTCTGGAATTTTTTGAGGATGTAACTATGAAAATGCACAAGGGAGAGCCAGTGGATGCAGTGTACCTGGACTTTCAGAAATCCTTTGATAAGGTCCCACATAGGAGATTAGTAGGCAAAATTAGAGCACATGGTATTGGGGGTAGGGTACTGACATGGATAGAAAATTGGTTGGCAGACAGGAAGCAAAGAGCAGGGATTACCCTTTCAGAATGGCAGGCAGTGACTAGTGGGGTATCGCAAGGTTCGGTGCTGGGACCGCAGCTATTTACAATATACATTAATAATTTAGATGAAGGGATTAAAAGTAACATCAGCAAATTTGCAGATGACACAAAGCTGGGTGGCAGTGTGAAATGTCAGGAGGATGTTATAAGAATGCATGGTGACTTGGACAGGTTGGGTGAGTGGGCAGATGCATGGCAGATGCAGTTTAATGTGGATAAATGTGAGGTTATCCACTTTGGTGGCAAGAACAGGAAAGCAGATTACTATCTGAATGGTGTCAGGTTAGGAAAAGGGGAAGTACAACGAGATCTAGGTGTCCTTATTCATCAGTCACTGAAGGTAAGCATGCAGGTACAACAGGCAGTGAAGAAAGCTAATGGCATGATGGCCTTCATAACAAAGGGAGTTGAGTATAAGAGCAAAGAGGTCCTTCTGCAGTTGTACAGGGCCCTGGTGAGACCTCACCTGGAGTACAGTGTGCAGTTTTGGTCTCCAAATTTGAGGAAGGACATTCTTGCTATTGAGGGAGTGCAGCGTAGGTTCATGAGGTTAATTCCCGGGATGGTAGGACTGTCATATGTTGAAAGATTGGAGCGACTGGGCTTGTATACAATGGAATTTAGAAGGATGAGAGGGGATCTGATTGAAACATATAAGATTATTAAGGGATTGGACACACTAGAAGCAGGGAACACGTTCCCGATGTTGGGGGATCAGAACAAACATCTCCAAATGGGGGCCAACTATTTCTTCCTGAGCTTCCCACGATGTCCTGGGATACACTTGATCAGGACCTGGGGATTTATCGACCTTTCTGCATTTTCGGACCTGCAGCACATTTGCTTCTGTAATGTGGTAGAAAATGAGGTCGGTCATCTTCTGTAACACGGGAGAATTGAGGACCCTGTGGAACTGGCACAGAAGAGGAGTTGAGGCCTGGGACAGGGAAGGTTGAGAAAGATATCGGCCAAATGCTGGTAAATGGGCTGATGGGTGATCTGTCAGAAATATATGAGGTTATGAGGGGCATGGATTGAGCAGATGGTTGAAATTGTCAATATTATTTGCGTAATATTCTGAGTAGGTACGTTCCAATAAGACAAAAAAAGGATGGTAGGATATAGGAACCGTGGTGTACAAGGGCTGTTGTAAATCTAGTCAAGAAGAAGAGCTTACAAAAGGTTCAAAAACCTAGGTAATGATAGAGATCTAGAAGATTATAAGGCTAGCAGGAAGGAGCTTAAGAATGAAATTAAGAGAGTCAGAAGGGGCCATGAGAAGGCCTTGGCAGACAGAATTAAGGAAAGCCCCAAGGCATTCTACTGGTATGTGAAGAGCAAGAGGATAAGATGTGAGAGAATAGGACCTATCAAGTGTGACAGTGGAAATGTGTGAATGGAACCGGAGAAGATAGCAGAGGTACTTGATGAATACTTTACTTCAGTATTCACTACGGAAAAGAATCTTGGTGATTGTAGGGATGACTTACAGCAGACTGAAAAGCTTGAGCATATAGATGTTAAGAAAGAGGATGTACTGGAGCTTTTAGGAAAGCATCAAGTTGGATAAATCACTGGGACCAGACGAGATGTATCCCAGGCTAATGTGGAACGTGAGGGAGGAGTTTACTGAGCCTCTGGCAATGATCTTTGCATCATCAATGGGGATGGGAGAGGTTCCCAAGGATTTGGAGGGTTGCAGATGTTGTTCCCTTATTCAAGAAAGGGAGTAGAGATAGCCCAAGAAATTATACACCAGTGGAACTGGCACAGAAGAGGAGTTGAGGTCTGGGACAGGGAAATGATGACAGGGAAGGTTTAGGAGGATGCGGGCCAAATGCAGGTAAATAGGCCGAGGGGTGATCTGTCAGAAATATATGAGGTTATGAGGGATATAAATTGAGCAGATGGTTGAAATCTTTTTCCCAGAGGAGTGGGATCAAATACAAGAGGTCACATGTCTGAGGTGGGAGGAAGGAGTTTAAAGGCGAGTTCATTTGAACAGTGAGTGGGTGATGTTGGAACTTGCTGCCAGAGGAGGTGATGGAATCAGATACAATCACTGTGTTTCAGACACACTCAGACAGACACTTCAATAGACAAGGCACAGAAGGAGACTGGCCTAATGCCGGCCAATGGGATGAGTATAGACGGGTAAATAGGTTAGCACAGAATTGATGGGTGGAAAAGCCTGTTTCTGTGCTGTTAGACGATGACTCTGTGACATTAAATGAACTGAATGACTGAGACCCCACAGCCTCCGGTGCAGAGAATTCCAAAGATACTCCATCCTCTGAGGGTTCACCCATCCTGAGACAGTGACCCCTGACCCTCGACTCCTCAGACAGGGAAAACATCCACCCTGCATCCTGTCTGTTGAACCCGGGAAGAATTTTGTGTTTCCCTGAGATCTCCTCTCATTCGTCTGAACAGAGAACATAGAACAGTACGACACAGGAACAGGCCCTTCACTCAATGTGACCGTGACTGATCGATACCGGCATCAATTCCTCTTCTGTACCAGATCCCCAAAACCTCAATCTCTCAATCTTTCAAAAGTCTTTCTAACCCCACCTTGAATATATCCAGTTATCAGGCCTCACAGTATCTGCTGGAGGAACTCAGTGGGTCGAGCAGTATCTGTGGGAGAAAAGGGACTGTCGACGTTTCAGATCTAACCCCTACATCAGGACTGGGAGTGGAGAGGGGAGATGGCCAGTACATAGAGGAGAAGGGGAGTGATGAGACAGGAGTCTGAGGTGACTGTGGACTGAGGAGGGATGACAGGCAGGTTGTTCCAGGTAGGTGAGGGATGGGGTGTGGCCTGGAGTTGGGAGACAGACACAGAGGATAAAATGAGAGGGAGATGGAGCAAGGAGAGTGTGTGAAGGAATCTTGTCAGTGAAGGAGGTGATAATGGGAACCATTAGGAGAGAGAAGAATGGCAGAATGAATCAGAACCGGATGGGCCATGGTGAGAAGTGTGTGGATGAACTGTTAATGCAAATGGAAACAGAAGATCTTTGTCCCCTTTGCCACAAACCCACCTCCACCACCCCATCACCCACATTCCACTCTCAGTCCTGATCCAGGGTGTCAGCCCATTCAGGATCAATGTGGTCATTGATATCTGGAGTCACAGGAGATGGGAGAGTCCGTTTATGTATTTTACATGGGGACGGGTATGGGGGTTGGGAATTAAGACAAATGAGTTGTTATGTCTTGGAACGTATCCATATTACAAAAGAGGAATGTAGATGGGATTCACAATTAGCTTGGCCACAGAAGACAGAGGTCTGTGGTGGAGGAGTGTTGTTCTGTCTGGAGGTCTGTGACCAGAGATATTTCACAGAGTTCAGTGTTGGTAACTCTGTTGTTGAGTGATATATGTAGCCTGTACACTTGAATTGGCACAAATTTGGTGGAGTTGTGGATAGTGAAGATGATTGTTGAAGGATACAATAGGACATAAATCAGTTAGAGATCTGGATGGAGAAACGGCTGATGGTGTTTAACCTGGAGTAGTGAGCGAGGATACCTTTTGGAAGGTTAAATGTAAAGGAAAGTTATAGAGCAGATGGAAGGACCCTGGGAACATTGATGACAGAGGGATATTAAAGTCCAAGAGCACAGCTCTGTCAAGTGGCAACACAAGTGCAGAGTGTGCTCAGGCAGGAGTAGGACAAGCTTGTCTTCACCAGTCAGGGCATTGAACGTGGAAATTGGCAAGTCCTGTTGCAGCTAGTGAAACTTTGGTCAGGCCTCTCAAGAGACTAGAGAGGCAGGAATCTGATGCAGGGTCTCCACCTGAAATTTTGACCATCTCTTTGTCTCTGCAGACTCTTCCTGACCTGCTGAGTTCCTCCAACTGCTTGTTTTTGGCTTTGGAGTATTATTATTATTAAAAATAATAATAATATATTGTCCCAATAGTAATGTCTACAACTGGTATTATCCTTAAGTCACCACATCATAGCACTAAAAAAATCAGGCCTGCACAGGAATATTTCTGTAAATCTTCGGAAGGCCCCAATACTAAACACCACTAGAATAGTCTGAAAGTTCCTAGCAATTAGTTTCTTTAAGGAACAATCTGGAGCCACTGTGGAGGGAAGTGGTTTTAAGTGAATATTTCTCATCTGTATTTCCCAGGGAGAAGGTCACGGAAACCAAGGAATTGAGGAAAATAAGTTCAGGAAATGACATTTTGGAACATATCATATTACAAATGAGGAGGTGCTGGTGAAATCTCGACCGAGGTCAATGTTGGTTGGTGTGTCCGGGCTCAGTCCAAAAATGATTCAACGTAAACACAAAGAAATCTGCAGATGCTGGAAATTCAAGCAACACACAGAAAATGCTGGTGGAATGCAGCAGGTCAGGCAGTATCCACAGGAAGAAGTACAGTCGACATTTCGGGCTGGGACACTTCGTCAGGACTAACTGAAAGAAGAGATGGTAAGAGATTTGAAAGTGGGAATGGGAGGGGGAGACCCAAAATGACAGGAGAAGACAGGATCGGGAGGGATGAAGCTGAGAGCTGGAAAGTTGATTGGAAACACAGCTGGAAAAGGGAAAGGATCATGGGACGGGAGGCCTAGGGAGAAAGAAAGGGGGAGTGGAGCACCAGAGGGCAAGGAATGATTGTGAGAGGGAGAGAGAATAAAGAGAGAGAGAAAATGTCAGTCCTGACGAAGGGTCTCGGCCCGAAACGTCGACAGCGCTTCTCCCTATGGATGCTGCCTGGCCTACTGTGTTCTACCAGCATTCTGTGTGTGTTGTTTGAATTTCTAGCATCTGCAGATTTCCTCGTGTTTGCTCGAGAGAAAATGTGGTGGTTTCATAACAACAGTGAGACTCGCGAGTCCAGCAGGGGGCAGACCTGTGTCTGCAGTCACAGACAGGTCAGACAGGGTCAGTGGCTCACGAGGGTCTCGTGTGCATCTTTCTGACAATACTGGAGACCACACCAATATAAGCTTTATTTTATTTAGAGATACAGTACGGAACAGGCCCTTCCAGCCCAACAAGCCACACTGAGCAGCAACCCAAAACTTTTTGACACTAGTCTAATCACAGGACAATTTTCAATGTCCAACTAACTTACGAACTGCTACATTGTTAGACTGTGGTCCTTACATACAGCCCTGGAATTGAACTTGAAATCTGACACTCAGAGCTGGAATAACTTTGCACTAACCACTACGCTACAGTGCCTGCCATTTATTCCCTATAATATCATTAAATCAATATTACTTCCACAGTTTATGTGGTCGGATTCACACTCGTGTCCTGTCGGGTTTGTACCGTCTGGATGGAACCAGGATGCAGTGTTTAATCTAACAGTCCCGTGTACTTTATATTCTTCTATGACAATTTATTTACCCCTAGACATTGATAGAGCTTGTTTCTTATTGTTGATTATTATTCCTACACTTCTAGGTTTATTATTGCTAACCTATTTTATATGTATATTTGTATTATTGATACTGTTTTGCTTATTTTACTAATAAACACCTTTAGTTTTCGATACCACCAGACTCCAACGGATTCTTCTATTTCTGCTGGTCTGTCAACCCAGTTACGGGGTACGTAACAAATCTACCAGTCCTGTGTACTGGTTGTATTGTGCCCCTGTGTCGGTGTGTTCAGGGGTCTGAAACTGGAATAAAACTACAGTTCCCCTTCAGTCCATTGTTACAGACAATCTTTGCTTCTAATTCTAATGAATTGTGTCTCATAAACATGGACAAATGAATCAGTGTAAGTTTTACCTCGATTAATGGTATCAAGTGTTTCTCTCAAAGCTGAGTTCAATAAATAGAGCTGATCGAATTTTTCAACCAGAAGGGCACCATCTGTCACTGACAATTGCTGGAGGTTATCACTAATTCTGCAAATACAAAATTGTTGGTTATGAACTGCAATTTTGAACTAGTTTACAAATCCATACAGAGATTCAGCAAAGAGCATATCTTACCTCCTCTTCTGACGAGTTTCCTCCTGAAATAAATAAAACACAAATCTGAACAGACTGAGACTTACAGTCCTCATCCTGAATTTCATACAAATCATTACAAGATGTTGTAAATGCACATTCCTACAGTCACACACATGTACAAACAACACAGAACGACTTGGTAAATGACAAGGAATATTTCTGAAAATGTAAAGAAACAATGTAGGTTTCCCTTAATTCTCTAATCTAATGGAAAGCACATTTACCTATTGATGATAAATCTGATGTGTGGGTCACATTCTGGAATTGATCCTTTGTTCTCACTGATTGACAGAGAGACCGTCTCACCCACGGTACCAGACACACTCACAGCATGTGACTGGGACTGGATATTAATGTGAGTTTCAGGGATATTTGATACGGGAATTGAGGAAACAATCACCAGTTCAGTGTCATGTTCAGAGTAACTCATTCACAAAAAGATTGCAGATGGTCCTGTGACATACCGATATTGTGGAAGTCCAGTTTTGGGACAACAACAGTCCTGAACTTCTGAAACATCTTTTTGTCTTAAATCAGTTTACAACCATTTGTAAATGTCACAGTTACTTCAAATATATTGATCCCAATTTTGTCTATCTTTACAAAAAGCAAAAAGAAATATAATCTCTCACCTTGAGAAATATCACACTCTCTTTTTGATCCATCTGTTCCTGTAACCTTGAGATCTCCTCCTGAATAGAATTTAAATTCTTTTGAAGTTCTCGAAGATTTTTCTCCATTGGATTTAGAATCCTCTCCTCTTCTTCCCTGAGATCTCTGAGTATACGCTGCTCTTTCTCAGTGAGAATCTGGTGCAATTCAGCAAATTGTGATGTGACGTGGGACTGAATGATGTGTGACTGTTCCTGTCAAGTGAAAGGTGAAGATTAATTTACTATATTCCTTTGATATATTTCCTTCTGACATGGAAGGTGTGTGTTCAAATCATCAAATATATATTGGTTCTCAGAACAATCCCATCAATCCCATTTCCTCATGTTATCCTGAACACATTTCTCCCTCATGTGCCCATTAACTCCGACCTGAGTTACATACCCCGTTTCAAGCTCAAAGTTCAATGCAAATTTATTAGCAAAGTACAGACGTGTCACCATGTACAACCCTAAGATTCCTTTTCTTGCAGGTAGTCACGTTAAATACAAGAAACATAATTGAATCAATGAAGGACTGTACCCAACAATATCAATGTGCAAAGAAAAAGCAACAAATGTCCAAGTACAAGAAGAAAGAAAAAAATCCATAATAATAAATAAACAAACAATAAATACAGAGAACATGAGATGAAGAGTCCTTGATCATCCCTGGACTCACTTTACACCGCACGCTGTCGGAGCGGTGCTGCCAGGATAATCAAAGACACAACCCACCCAGCCAACACACTTTTTGTCCCTCTTCCCTCTGGGAGAAGGTTCAAGAGCTTGAAGATTCGTACGGCCAGATTTGGGAACAGCTTCTTTCTAACTGTGATAAGACTGCTGAACGGATCCTGATCGGTATCTGGGCCGTACCTTCCAAATATCCGGACCTGTCTCTCGTTTTTTTTTGCACTATCTTAGTTTCCCTTTTCTATTTTTTATTTATGATTTATAATTTAAATTTTTATTATATTTACTATCGACTTGTAGTCCAGGGAGCACGAAGCACAGAATCAAATATTGCTGTGATGATTGTATGCTCTAGCATCAATTGTTTGGCGACAATAAAGTAATGTGGTAAATCTAGTTCAGTGGGAGCAGTTCAGTAATGGGGTGAGTGAAGTTATCCCCTCTAGTTCAGGAGCCTGATGGTTCAGTGGTAATAACTGTTCCTGAACCTGGTGGTGCTGGTTCTGAAGTTCCTGTACCTTGTTCCTGATGGCAGCTGTGAGAAGAGAGCGTGGCCCAGGCGGTTTGGGTCCATGATGAAGGATGCTGTTTTCCTGCGACAACGCTCCAAGTAGATGTGCTCAATAGTGAGGAGGGCTTCACCTGTGATAGACAGGGTCATATCCACTTCTTTTTTGTAGGTTTTACTGTACAACGGCATTGGTATTTCCATATCAGGCCACAATGCAACCTGTCAATATAGTCTCTACCACACATCTATAGAATTTTGTCACAGTTCTAGATGTCATGCCAAATATACACAAACTTCTAAGAAAGTTGAGGTGCTGCCATGCTTTCTCTGTAATGGCATTTACATGCTGGACCCAGAATAGATCCTCTGAAAAATATTAACACGTAGGAATTTAATGTTGCTGACCCTCTCCTCCTGTGAGATGCCAATGACGACTGGCTTGTGGACCTCCAGTTTCTTCCTGCTGAATTCAATAATCTTCTCCTTGGTCTTGCTGACATTGAGTGAGAGGTTGTTGTTACGACACCACTCAGCCATATTTTACACGTCCCTCCAGTATCCTGATTTGTCAGCACCCTTCATTCGCCCAATGACTGTGGTGTTATCAGCAAACTTAACTATGGCATTGGAGTTGCACTTCGCCTCCCAGTCATAATGTGAGTAGAGCAGGGAGCTAACACATAACGTTGTGGTGTTCCTGAGCTGGGGGAAATGGTAGAGATATTTTTACTAAACTGAATTGACTGGGGTCTGAAAATTGAGCATCTAGTTGCACAAGGATGTATTGAGACCTAGGACATGAATTTTCTGTCAGAGTGCTTGGGGATCGTGAGTGAACAGCCCTTTTCAAGTCCAGCCACAAATTCTCAATTGGATTGAGCTCTGGACTCTGACTTGACTCTGACTCAAGTCTCCCGCAAACTCAAGGGGAGATTTCATGTGAGTTTTTTCCCCACAGTGGCTTTTACTTTGCCCCTCTCCCATAAAGCTGTGACTGGTGAAGCACCCGGGCAACAGTTGTTGTATGTGCAATCTCTCCCATCTCAGCCACTGAAGCTTGTAACTTGCCAGACCAGAATGTTACTGATCTGATTCATCCAGGTTTCTCGGAGGGAAATTCTAAATTATTCTGTGTTGCACTCGTGTGCAGCTGCTTTTATAAAGTCTATGATAGCCGTGATTTATTAACTCAGATTGTCTGTTAAGTCTTTGAACTCAGCCAGGTCTACCAACTTTAGCAATCCTGCAGCCGCTCCTCAGTCTCCCGCAACTATCTTGTTGTTGTCCTTATCTCTGGAGTCTTGCTCTTTGGCCTCTACCTGGATGCAGGTAGGAGGAGGACAGCCAAGTGATCAAATTTCCTGAAATTTCTAGGCATGGAATGGTAAGTTTTCCATCATATTGTGACAGTGGCAAGAGTGTTGGGACCCCTGGGGCTGTAGGTGATATATTGATGATAATTAGGCAGAGTCTTTTTTGAACAAGCCTAAGGCAACGTCCACACTACACCAGATACACTGGATTCATTAGTTAGGGGAACGGACAGGAGGTTCGGTGGGTGAGAACGAGATTGCCAGAACATAAGTTCCCACCCGGGTGCCAGGGCCTGGGACATCCCAGTTCGAGTCCTGAGCATTCTTGTGTGAGGGTGAACAGCTAGAAGTCGTAGTTCATGTCAGTACCAATAACATAGGTAGGATGAATGAAGAGATTCTGCAAAGGGAGTTCCGGGAGTTAGCTGCTAACGTAAAGGGCGGGACCTCCAGGGTTGTGATCTCAGGATTCCCCATGCCACATGCTAGTTTTAGACATGACAGAGTGGGAGGGATTAAAGGAGGGGTGGTGTTACTAGTCAGCGAACACGTCATGGCAGTGCTCCATCAGGATAGACTGGGGAACTTGACCAGTGAGGTGCTATGTGTGGAGATGAGATATTAGAAAGATATGACCATGCTAATGGGGATATATTAAAGACCACCCAACAGTCTGAACAAATTTGTTGCAAGAAACACAAGTTTGTTGTAGCAGGTTATTTTAACTTTCCACACATTGACTGGGAATCCCATACTGTAAAAGGACTAGATGGGACAGGGTTTGTCAAGTGTGTTCAGGTAAGTTTCTTTCATTAGTATGCAGAAGTCCTGACAAGAGAGTGTGTGATTCTGGATCTGCTGTTAGGGAATCAGACAGGGCAGGTGACAGAAGTTTGTGTAGGGGAACACTTTGGATCAGGTGACCACAAAGCCATTAGTTTCAAAGTAAATATGAAAAGAGATCTGCCTGGTCCACGGGTTCAGATTCAGAATTGGAAAATGACCAGTTTTGATGGTATCAGAATGATCAGCAAATGTGGACTGGGGCACTCTGTTTTCCAGCAAAGCTGTACTTGGAAAGTGGGAGTACCAAGCTTGTATGCACCTGTCAGGATAAAACACAAAGATAACAAGTGTAGGGAACCTTGGTTTCTGAGGGATATTGAGGCCCTGGTTATGAGAAAAGAGGAGGTGCATAGTAGCTATAAGCAAGGTATAACTGAGGTGCGAATGGGTGCAAGAAATGCAAGAGAACATTTAAAAAATAAATCAGGAAGGCAAGAAGCAGGGATGAAATTGCTCTAGCAGACAAGGTGAAGGAGAACCCCAAGGGATTCTACAGGTATGTTAAGAGCATAAGGATTGCCTGGGACAAAACTGATCCTCTGGAAGACCAGAATGGTAATCCACGTGTGGAGTCAAAATGGATGGGAGAGATCTTAGATGCATTCCTTGTGTCTGTATTTCCTCGGGAGATGGATACAGAGTCTATACAAGTGAGGCAAAGCAGCATCAACTTCATGGACCCGGTACAGATTACTGAGGAGTAGTTGTTTGCTACCCTGAGGCAAATCAAGGTGGATAAATCCCCAGGGTCTGACAAGGTGCTCCCTTGGACCTGACAGGAGGCAAGTGCAGGAATTACCAGGATTCTAGCAGAGAGCCTTAGTGCCAGAAGAGATACCAGAGGATTAGAGGATAGCCAATGTTGTCCAACTATTTATAAATGACTCTGAACAGAAACCAGGAAATTATAGGACGTTGAGTCAGACATCAGTTGAGGGAAAGCCATTGGCACGTTCTCTAAGGAACCAGATACAAGTATTTGGATTGACATGGACTAATAAAGGACAGTCAGCATGGCTTCGTGTGTGGTAGGTCATGGATAACAAATTTTATGGACTATTTCTAGGAACTAGCCAGACAAGGTGATGAAGGTGAGGCAGTGCATGTTGTCCACATGGACATTAGAAAGGCATCTGACAAGGTCCCCCATGGGAGGTTGATCAGGAAGGTTCAGTCACTCAGCATTCAGGATGAGGTAGTAAATTGGATTAAACATTGGCTTGGTGAGAGAAGCCAGAGTGTGGTAGTATTTAAATGAATTGAATTGACTTTATTTCTTATATCCTTCACATACTACATGAGGAGTAAAAATCTTTACGTTACGTCTCCCACTAAATGTGCAAAGTGCAATCCACGTTGTTGTTGAGTGTTGCCTCTCTATGACTGGAGGCCTGTGACCAGTGGTGTACTACAGGGGTGCAATGGACTTCTAGCATCGTAAACCAGTGAGTTGTTTGTTATGTCTCCCCTCTCGCTGTGAAATGGAGACACCTCTTTCTCACTTATTAGGGACAGAGAGAGCCTGTGCTATGTCGAATACCAGGTGAACGAGTCGTCTCTGGGGAACTGCAAATCTGTATCTTTGCTGTTGCTTTGCTGAACGCTTGAGTGCTCGGTGGTGGGTGCCAATGCTTCTTTTTGCTTGTGGGGTGGGGGAGGGAAGGATGGGGGGGATTGTTGCTTGCTGCCACTTACACACGGGAGGGAGGGGAGTTTGGAGGGACTTTGGGGTTCTAACATTTAACTGTCATTCATTCTTTGGGGGCACTCCTCTGCTTTTGTGGATGGTTGTGAAGAAAAAGCATTTCAGGATATATATTGCGTACATTTCTCTGACATTAAATGCACCTTTGAAAACCTTTGATAATGTTGTTAACTGGATCAGCAAATTTGCAGATGACACCAAGATTGGGAGTGTAGTGGACAGTGAGGACAACTATCATGGCTTCCAAAGGGACCTGCATCAGCTGGGAAAAGGGCTAAAAAATGGCAGATGGAATCTAACACAGACAAGTGTGAGGTTTTGCATTTCAGTGGGACCAACCAGGGCAGGTCCTACATGGTGAATGGTAGGACACTGAGGAGTGTGGTAGAACAAAGGGATCTGGGAATACAAGCCCATGATTCATTGAGAGTGGTCACAGGTAGACAGGTTCATCAAGAAATCTTTTGGCACATTTACCTTCATAAATCAATGATTTGAGTCCAGGAATTGGGCTGTTATGTTGATGTTGTACAAGACATTATTGAGGCCTAATTTGGAGTATTGTGTGTAGTTTCGGTCACCTATCTACAGGAAAGATGTCAACAAGGCTGAAAGAGTACAGAGAAAGTTTACAAGGATGTTGCAGGGTCTGGAGACCCTGAGTTCTCAGGAAATATTGAACAGGTTAGGACTGTATTCTTTAGAATGGAGAAGATTCAGAGGGGATTTGATAGAAGTAATTAAATTATGAGAGGTATAGGTGGGACAAATGCAAGGAGGCTTTTTCCACGGAGGTTGGGTGGGAATACAACCAGAGGTCATGGTTTAAGGGTGAAAGGTGAGAAGTTTAGGGAGCTAATGAGGGGAAACTTAATCAGTCAGAGGGTTGTGAGAGTGTGGAATGAGCTGCCAGCACAAGTGTTCCATGCAAGCTTGATTCAATGTTTAAGAGAGTTTGGACAGATACATAGATAGTAGGGATATGTAGGGTTATGGTCCAGGTACAGGTCAATGGGTGTAGACAGTTTAAATTATGGAGTAGATGGGCCAAATGGCCTGTTCCTGTGCTGTACTTCTCAATGACTCTCAGCCTCTATGACTCTGTGTTTCAGCCTGGCTTGGAATGCTCCCCTCCTCCCTCTCTTTTGGCCATGACCATGAACCTTCGTCCACTTAAACATGCCAGAACTGCATGTTTGACACGGAGTGAGAGTAATTCAGAAGAAATATATTTATAAGTTTTGTCAGCAGCCCACAGAACGTTGCTGAGGATCACCGGTTCAATCTTTGAAGTGGTTAACAGAGTTAACTACAGGAACCGGTTAATCATTCAAAGAACATGTCTGTGAGATGTATCTGAAACTGTTGTGATCACAGGGAGAACATGCAAACTCCACACAGACAGCACCAGATGTCAGATTGAGCCCAGGTCACTGGATCCGCGATACTCAGCTATTCTACACTAAGGGAACAAATCCACACAACAATATCAGAAATTCAGCTCAGGAATTCTCACCCGAACTTCGGAAATCTTCTCCTTCTGTTGCTGTTCCATTTCCTCAAAGTCTGCTTTGTTTTTTGTGAGAGAGTCGAAGGAAGATTTAACCCGATCCTGGGAATTAAAGAGTGAATAGATTGGACACAATACATACATGGCACAACAGAAACAGACGAGCGAAAGTGGTTTGTTTTTACCTTGTAGACTTGAACGGCTTCTTTAACCGGCATGAAGTTGTGAGACTTGTGTTCCCGCGCAGCCGCACAGATCAGGCAGATCAGTGTCTTGTCCGTCTCACAAAACAGCTTCAGCTCTTCCTCATGTTCCTCGCAGTAACGTTTACTCTCCTTCTCTTTCGGATTCAGGTTTAGTTTTCGAGCTTTCTCAGACAGATTTGCCAAGGCCCGATTGACCTTTAGGGTGCGGTCTGCAATCTCCTCTCTACATTCCGGGCAGGAGTTTCTCTCCTGCCTTTCCCAACACTGTGTGATGCAGGAGCGACAGTAGTTGTGTCCACAATCCAGAGCGAGAGGTTCAGTGAAGAAATCCAGGCAGATGGGACAAATTGCCTCCTCGGTTAAACTCTCGACCTGTCCTTTCGAAGCCATGTTCAGTCCCAGTACTTCCTGACTCAGAATGCTTTCACTTTCGGGGAGCTGCTGAATCCCTGCAGTACCGGGACTGTCCACTAGAGGCGCCGAGTCTCAGTGATGAACAGTCCTGCTGAAGGGTTTCGGCCCGAAATATCCACTGTACTCTTTCCCATAGATGCTCCCCGGGCTGCTGAGATCCTCCAGCATTCTGTGTGTGTTGAACGAACGTCATGTTGGTGCAAGTGTTCAAGGTGAAAGAATTGCAGCCATTTCTACATCAGGGTGGGATCAGAAACAATATAAATCAGAATATCAAAGAAACAGAGAAGAGCCTGGTTCATTGCAAGACAGGACTGAAAGGGACAATTCCTGAAAAGCGATACAGTTTTCAGATGAGTATCTCAACTCGAAACATTGGCTGTCGATTTCCATCTGGAGATCCCGCCTGACCCGTTGATTCCCTCCTGCTAATTTTTTGCTCGAGGACCAAGGAGAGTCAGACTAGGGTGTAAAACAGTGGTTAAGTGTAAACTTACAGCATCTAGTAAATAAGTTAATGCCACGAAACTGGAGATGGGAACGGAATATTGTGTTGTGAGGAGACAGATGCCGGGGGCGATGACCGAGATGTGGCTGCAGGAGAAAGCACAGGACTGGACATTATACATCACAGGGTGAAAACATTCGGTGTTTCGATGAAGCCCTGATTTTTACTGCCCTTCATGTGAAGCAGTTTCCTGACCACCCATGTACGGCCCGGCTCCAATAAAGGGTCCTGTCCTGTTCGAGACAGTGCCCACGCGTGGAAATCGTTTCCCTCGGCCTGTCCTGTGAACCCCTTCATCTCCAGAGAGCCGGCTTCCCCAATTGCCGCCCAGCCTCACACTGTTCAACAGGCGGCTTCTACAGCTGCGGCTCTTTCCACGACGGGTGGGGGCTGAGTGTTGTGGGGCCCGGTCTCCCGCTTATTTTTGTTATTTACAGAAGATAATTTATTCGTAATAAAATCATTTACAAGGACAAACCACTCCATGCCTTTCCATTCCGTACAAACATGGTCAATGTTTCCCATACTGTTCTGGAACTGTTGCCATTCATGTGACACTTTGCGGTTTTATATTAAATACTACAATCATTGAGGGGCTTCCCCCCACCTGACCCCTCCCTCTCCAGTAGGAGAAGAACCCTACAACGTGGTCCTTCCGCACCGAGCCCTCGCGATGGCCGCACCGAGCTTCACTGCGACCCTCGGCACGTACTCCCGCAGCCTGGAATGTGCCAGTTGTCAGAATCCTTCCTCGGAAATCTCGATGTGCTGGGATACCAACAAGTTTCCGGATGACCAAAGAGCGTCTTCCGCCGAGCTGATGATCTGTCAGCAGCGCTTGATGTTTGTCTCCGTGTGTGTCCCCGGGAACAGCCGCAGATCAGAGAGTCCTCGTCACGCAGCGACACGGGGCCTTTCATGTTCCGCCAGACCCTTTTTACAAACCCACAGTCCGCAGAGAGTGGAGTTACTGTCTCTTCCCCACTACAGTCGTCCCGCGGGCAGCGGGTTGTGATGATAATGTTCTGGGCAGGTAGAAATGATCTGACCCTCTCAGCCTCTTGATACCTGTTGGTTAGGCCGATTGGTGAGGCCTGCGATGAGGAGTTCTGCCAGAAGGTTTGAACAGTCTGTTAGGGAAACCACCTCACCGTGTCCATTGAGTCCTCCTCCTGCAGTGTCTGTGGGAAGTTCCGTGCTGACCACTGCCTAATGGCCTTGTGGTCAAAGGTGTTGGTGTGGACTAATTTTTCAATGGAGAACAGGTATGTGGCACTGTCCAGCTGACTGGGCGATGTGCGGCAATGCACCAGACCCATTTTTTGGAAAACCGGTGACAAACGGAACCTCGTTAAGTAGTGGTACTTGGTGAGCACGTATTTAGGTTCCATGCACAGGCTGATGCAGCCATGCACAAAGGTGATTACCAGAGTGAGGACGACATTGGGACGTTTTCGCTCCCGTTGTCCAGGAACTTGTGCGCTGTGATCCATCTGATCCGCTCCATCTTGGAACCCTGGATGAACCTGAAGACGGTTCGGGTGATTCCAAAGCTGGAGGAGCAGGACGTGAGTCACACCTGCGCCAGGTACAGCAGCCCTGAGAGCACCTCACACCTGATGACCAGGTTGTTTCCAGTTATCCACATAGAACGCCAACCTCAAAGTCTCAATTTATGTTTTACCATCTCAGTCCGCTCCAGCCAAATCTTGTTACAGACCTCAACCCATCCGAAACAGGTCTCCAGCATCTTTGCGTAATCGGACCTGATGGTGAAGAGGACACTGGATCAGTTGAGCCAGTTACCAAAGAGCAGGGCCTCGTTCTTCGTGCAGTTAACCCAGGCCCCGATACCAACTCAAACTAGGTGAAGATGCTGATGGATCTGTGAACTGACCTCAGATCTGAGTAGAAGATGGTTCATGCACAGGGAGGGGTTCATTTGGGTCCCTCCACTACCCGGCAGTGTCAGTCCTCTTGTGCTCTTTTCCTTCCTGGTGGATTCTGCAAAGTGTTCTCTGAAGCACACAGACAAGACAGGGGAGAGTGAGCTACCTTGCCTGACTCCAGACTTGATAGGAAAGCTAGCTGTCTCCCACCCATTGAATTGACTGCACTACTGATATCTGTGTGGAGCAGTTGGATCCATTGCCTGACTCCCTCCCCAAATCCCATTTTGGAGAGCCCGTCCATCAAGTATGTGTGTGATATCCTGTCAAAGGCTTTCTGTTGGTCCAAGCTGACCAAAGAGGCGTCCACCCCTTGGTCCTGCTTGAAGGTGATAGTATCCCTCAGCAGCACAAAGCTGTTGAAGATCATCCTGCCAGGTACAGCAGAGGTTTTGTCTGGGTAGATCACCTGTCCCAGAATAGACTTGCCTCTGTTGGCGATGTCATGGAGCAGGTTCTTATAGTCTACATTCAAGAGCGAAATGGATCTCCAACTCTTGATGTCATCCCTTTCCCATTCTGCTTGTAGATGACGATAATGATGCCTTTCCTTACGGATTCCAACATTCTGCCAGCTAGCAGCATAGCATTGTACACATCAGCAGGTCTGGACCCATCCAGTCCAACAGAGCCGAGCACAACTCAGCCGGTAATCCATCACTGCTGCGAGTTTCATTCGAGTCAAAGGAACAGATGAAGCCAATCGGATGGAGCTCTTCCAGTGTCAGTGGCTGGTCCAGACTCTCCCACTTGCTGTTGCCTAACCCCTGCGTGATAGATGAAAGGACGTTCGGGAGGCTGTGCACTCTGTGGCCTTTCGGTCATACAGACCGTTATAGAAGGACCAACAGATCCTCAGTCGGTCTGTCTGTGAGGATGCTACCGAGCATTTCCTCTTCCATAAGGCTGTGAATCACAGAACTCCCCCCTCCCCCCCGGGAGACATTTGTTTGAAGAAATGTAAACAGGACTCATCCTGTTCCATGGAGCGGACCCGAGATCGGAAGATGGTTGTGGAGAATTGCCGCCTTTACACCTCTCGTACTCCTCCCTCAATCCACCGCGTTCACTGTAGTAGTTGCTGCAACTCTGTAACGGGTGTAGGAGGGTCTCAGTACAATTGCAGACAGATAGATAGATAGATAGATACTTTATTCATCCCCATGGGGAAATTCAACATTTTTTCCAATGTCCCATACACTTGTTGTAGCAAAAACTAATTACATACATACTTAACTCAGTAATAATATGATATGCATCTAAATCACTAACTCAAAAAGCATTAATAATAGCTTAAAAAAAGTTCTTAAGTCCTGGCAGTTGAATTGTAAAGCCTAATGGCATTGGGGAGTATTGACCTCTTCATCCTGTCTGAGGAGCATTGCATCGATAGTAACCTGTCACTGAAACTGCTTCTCTGTCTCTGGATGGTGCTATGTAGAGGATGTTCAGGGTTTTCCATAATTGACCGTAGCCTACTCAGCGCCCTTCGCTCAGCCACCGATGTTAAACTCTCCAGTACTTTGCCCACGACAGAGCCCGCCTTCCTTACCAGCTTATTAAGACGTGAGGCGTCCCTCTTCTTAATGCTTCCTCCCCAACACGCCAGCACAAAGAAGAGGGCGCTCTCCACAACTGACCTATAGAACATCTTCAGCATCTCACTACAGACATTGAATGACGCCAACCTTCTAAGGAAGTACAGTCGACTCTGTGCCTTCCTGCACAAGGCATCTGTGTTGGCAGTCCAGTCTAGCTTCTCGTCTAACTGTACTCCCAGATACTTGTAGGTCTTAACCTGCTCCACACATTCTCCATTAATGATCACTGGCTCCATATGAGGCCTAGATCTCCTAAAGTCCACCACCATCTCCTTGGTCTTGGTGATATTGAGACGCAGGTAGTTTGAGTTGCACCATATCACAAAGTCCTGTATCAGTTTCCTATACTCCTCCTCCTGTCCATTCCTTACACACCCCACTATGGCCGTGTCATCAGCGAACTTCTGCACATGGCAGGACTCCGAGTTATATTGGAAGTCTGATGTGTACAGGGTGAACAGGACCGGAGAGAGTACGGTTCCCTGCGGCGCTCCTGTGCTGCTGACCACCGTGTCAGACCTACAGTCTCCCAACCGCACATACTGAGGTCAGCGACAGTGTTGGTCAAATGTCTTCAAATGTTACTTCAACAGTCAGAGGCGCTCAGCACAACCGTCTTCCCACATTCACTTGTTCAGAGTCCAAACAGACAGGCAGTTTCAGAGTTCCCAGAGAATATAACAAAAAGATTTGAGATAAGCTGTCTCACAAGGACCAAGCCTTCAGGGGAAAATCAGACGTCGTTCCACAGAACACAGGGGTGTTTCCACAGGCGAGATCCCAGGCCAGACTTTACACAATACAGCCGCAGGTCAGTAAATTCACAGAGAATGAATAACGCCAGCAGTTGATTCTGACAAAGAGAGAGAGCACAAAGACTGAGCAACTGGCAGACGCAGCCCCCAGCCTTAAACACCTCTCAATCAGACTCGGGCGTGTCTTGTAAATCCGATTGAGATTCCTCCTAGTGATGAGGAGTGAGGATCCCCTCCCAGACAGATGACAACATAGCTCTTGGAGGTGGCGGCGCCACCGGCTGGGCGCATGAGGTGTTACACCCTGTCTGCAGTTTCCTCAGTTGTCTCTGACCCTGCAATGTTGTCTAAGCCCCTTTGGGGACAATGAACTTCTTGATGTCCTCCTTGGTCACTTCCTACCCGTGAATAGGAATGAAAGGGTCATTGATGAAGCAGCTGGGGATGTTTGGGTCTAGGATTCTGCCCTGAGGAGTTCCCGCAGAGATGTTCTGTGGCTGAGATGATCGGCTTCCAAACACCACAATCACTTTCTTTGTGCCGGGGATTGTTCCAGCCCCCGGAGGGGTTTCCCCTGATTCCCATTGATTATGTTATTCCTTTTATTGCAGCATTTGTTTTATAATTCATTGTGATTTTATGTCTTTGCATTGTACTCCTGTTGCAAAACAACACACTTCACATAATATATTACAGAGATAATAAACCTGATTATCGGTTCCTTAAGCTTGTCTTAGCCAGGGGGTGGGAGCGGTGAGTTTAAGCTCCCACAAACTATTAAATGCCCTCAATAGTCTATATCTTCAATAACCTCTGACAAAAAAGTCTAGATCCGGGCATTCACATGTGGCTTATGTACTAAGCCTGGCGGAACCGTTTCTACTGACTGGTGAAGGAACAAAGGCGAGTTAATGGCGCCTTAAAACCCGTCATTCAGGGAGATGGGCAACATCTGTGGAAAAGAGTCAACAGTCGACTTTTCCCTGAGAACTTCTGTTCCCAATTTAAGCTTCCAGTTTCCTGCCTCATAGTTTCATAATTCATAATAAAGACCCCCAATGCTGTACATCTGAAATAACCTCTGGCAAACAAGTCTGGATCCAGGTATTCATGTGTGGTTTATCTATTAAGCCCGTCGGAACCGTTTCTACTGACAGGAGAAGGGGCAAAGGTGAGTTAATAGCCTTTGAGGGAGATGGGCTCATCAGCCATTGTTCACAGCTCACCGAACAGGAAATCTGATCTCAAAACCTGTTATCTTGTGATCGAACCACTCACGGGGAAGCCTTCTGGAGAAAACTCCAGGCAAGATATCCAGAGCTGGACTCCTTTTGTTGAGTTAAATACCGACTGGAAACTCCTGCGACGCCACTGGTGCTAAACTGTATCGGTGATCCATCAGCCGCGTGGAGAACGGGAGCTTACTGCATGGGCAACAGCTTGCTGTCTATATTGTACTGTCCTGGCTTGCGTAGACAGCTAGGACACAATGTCCACGGACAATCCTGATCAATAGAGGGCCTGCTCTGGTTTTGCTTTTGCAGATTAGCCAGGGATCCAGATGCCATATTAGAAGAACTACATTATGGAGTTCATTCTTTGTGTCCAAACTTTGGCTCAAGGCCGAAACAGGGCCATGGGCTGAGGGATCTTCACCCTGAGACTCGTGAGCAGTTTTTATATGGCACTGCAGGGAGAGATTCTTCCAGAAGATCCTTCTGAATAATTCTTCCAGAACACACACTTATTACACTGGATAAAGCCCTTGTCCATCTCCAACTCCTGTCTCCCACAGTCTTCCCCTACAGAGGAGCTAGTCCCCAGGTCCACTGGGAAAATTTTGAACAGCAATACCTCCGGCCGACCCCCAAGGTCACCCACAAGTTCATTGTACAAGCAGGCGATCCTTGCACACATCTGCATTTGAACATCAAGTTCTAAGTCAACATCGTTTAGATAGATAGATAGATAGATAGATACTTTATTCATCCCCATGGGGAAATTCAACATTTTTTCCAATGTCCCATACACTTGTTGTAGCAAAAAAAACTCATTACATTCAATACTTAACTCAGTAATAATATGATATGCATCTAAATCACTAACTCAAAAAGCATTAATAATAGCTTTAAAAAAAAGTTCTTAAGTCCTGGCAGTTGAATTGTAAAGCCTAATGGCATTGGGGAGTATTGACCTCTTCATCCTGTCTGAGGAGCATTGCATCGACAGTAACCTGTCACTGAAACTGCTTCTCTGTCTCTGGATGGTGCTATGTAGAGGATGTTCAGGGTTTTCCATAATTGACCGTAGCCTACTCAGCGCCCTTCGCTCAGCTACCGATGTTAAACTCTCCAGTACTTTGCCCACGACAGAACCCGCCCTCCTTACCAGCTTATTAAGACGTGAGGCGTCCTTCTTCTTAATGCTTCCTCCCCAACACGCCACCACAAAGAAGAGGGCGCTCTCAACAACTGACCTATAGAACATCTTCAGCATCTCACTGCAGACATTGAATGACGCCAAGCTTCTAAGGAAGTACAGTCGACTCTGTGCCTTCCTGCACAAGGCATCTGTGTTGGCAGTCCAGTCTAGCTTCTCGTCTAACTGTACTCCCAGATACTTGTAGGTCTTAACCTGCTCCACACATTCTCCATTAATGATCACTGGCTCCATATGAGGCCTAGATCTCCTAAAGTCCACCACCATCTCCTTGGTCTTGGTGATATTGAGACGCAGGTAGTTTGAGTTGCACCATATCACAAAGTCCTGTATCAGTTTCCTATACTCCTCCTCCTGTCATACTGAAGGATGCAGAAAATTGGGCCAAGCGCCCACAGTGATGTCCTTCATCGACCTCCCCCTCCTGTACAGCAAAGCCCGCTGGTGCCGAATGTGTTTGACAGACGCTGACACACTTCTACCACACATACAGTAACACAAGGTTATTGAGGCTGGTTTAGACTGGAAGGCGTAAGTCTTTCCTTGTTATCGGTGTAGAGGCTCCACCTGACTTCTGAAGTTGTTGGAGAGTCTCGACTGTCTACTTTTCACAACGTGGGGGTCTTCTTTCACTTTACTGATCGTCAGCACCCGCCCCCTCCCCACTCCTTGCCCCAATCACGTGTCTGGCATCTCCTCCATTCAGCTGGACTGAGCTTCATCTTCCGGGTTCACCCGTCATCCACCTGGTAACGCACACACTTCCCGAATGATATTCCCAATCACCAGACCGTCGCCAAAACAAATCACTGAACCCCTCCCCCATTTTGCCCATCACCATTTCACCTTCCCAGACATGCCCCCATAATCCACGGCAAGCTCCTAATGACCCGTCTGATCCGACCTCTTCCAAATTTGTGCATGCCGCCTTCCCTTACGGGAATGTTCCCAACTGGTGTGTTCCAGGCTGCAGGAGGACGTGCTTTTGGGAGACTGTCTCAACCCTGGGAGACTGGAGAAGGTGCATTGCCCTGTGCGGCCAGCAGGCGGGAGAATCGCTCCGGTTATTCGTCCTCACACTGCCTTCACAGTTTATAAAAGAAAGCATGTGAAATCACCATCCTTTGTAATTTTTTCTGTACTCTTTCAATATTATTTGCATGTTTCCTGTTGACAACTGCACAGAATGCTCCTAATTAGGCCTCACCAGCGTCTTCTGCATCTTCAATATATCAACCCATCTCCTGCACTCAGTACTTTGATTTACAAAGCCCAGAGTGGCAAAAGCTTTCTTAACAACCCGACCAATCTGTTCCACCACTTTCAATGAATTATGGATCTGTATTCCCTGATACCTTTGTTCCACTGCACTCGGTGATCTACTTGTGAGGTTTTTCTTTAATCGGTTCTGTTGTGTTTTATTTTGTGGCCGCCTGCAAGAAGTCGAATCTCAAGGTTGTATACTGTATACACACTGATAATGTATGTACTGTAGCGACGTGCCACATACAGAGCTAGGAATAACGACACACAGACTGTAAATTACACTTGAGACTAGTTTATTCAAACTTCGAGGCGCTGGCTTTTAATCCGTAGTTCCCGCCCTCTCCGGGCGGAAATGACATCAGAGGTGTATTACCAAAATCTCTCCCCGCGCGCGGGCTATTTGTGAGCCATTTCGCCTGCGCAGAAAGTGGGTCACCACATACCACCCGCCACCCCCCCCCCCCCCCCCCCAGAACCAGCGATACACCTCACAATGTCCACAGTCTGGGTCAGTCTCTGTTTGGGAGGTCTGCCTCTGCGCCGCGGTGCCTGAACCTCGACCGGCTGTGCCAAGTCCACATGGGCCGGTTTGAGTCGGTCCACCGTGAAAACCTCCTCTCTCCCCCCAATGTCTAGAACGTACGTGGACCCGTTGTTGTTGATCACTTTGAACAGCCCCTCGTGCCCGGTGTGCGCCCCTTCGTACAAACACAAACTTACAGTCCTGCAGGTCTTTGGGTACATGGGTCGGGGTCCATCCGTGCTGTGAAGTCGGTACGGGGGCCAGGTTGCCGAGCCTTTCGCGTAGTCTGTCCAGGACTGCTGCAGGTTTTTCTTCTTGCCCCATTGGGGCTGGTATGAACTCTCCTGGGACGACCAGGGGTGCGCCGTACACCAACTCGGCCGACAAGGTGTGCGGATCCTCTTTGGGCGCTGTGCGAGTTCCAAGCAGGACCCAGGGAAGCTCGTGCACCCAGTTAGGCCCTCTCAGGTGGGCCATGAGAGCCGACTTCAAGTGACGGTGGAAGCGTTCCACCAGTCCTTTCGACTGTGGGTGGTACGCAGTAGTGTGGTGTAGCTGCGTTCCCAACAGGCTGGCCACAGCCGACCACAGGCTGGAGGTGAACTGGGCGCCTCTGTCGGAGGTAATGTGGGCCGGTACCCCGAAGCGCGCTTCCCAGGTTGCAATCAGTGCTCAGGCGCAGGAATCGGCAGATGTGTCGGTGAGCAGGACCGCCTCTGGCCACCTCATGAACCGGTCTACCATAGTTAGGAGGTACCGCGCTCCTCGGGACACTGGTAGGGGGCCCATGATATCCACATGAATGTGGTCGAACCTCCGGTGGGTGGGTTCAAACTGCTGCGGTGGGGCTTTTAGTGTGCCGCTGCACCTTGGCTGTTTGGCACTGCGCGCACGTTCTGGCCCATTCACTGACCTGTTTGTGAAGTCCGTGCCACGTGAACTTGCTGGAGACCGGCAGACGGTTGGCCTGATAGATGGGTGCGCCAAACCGTATGGAGTTGAAAACTCGCCGCCTCCAGGCTGCCGGGACGATGGGGCGAGGTTGGCCGGTAGCCACGTCGCACAGGAGGGTCCTCTCACCTGGGCCTACGAGGAAGTCTTGCAGCTGCAAACCCGAGACTGCGGTCCTGTAGCTGGGCATCTCGTCGTCTGCCTGCTGCGCCTCCGCCAGTGCTGCATAGTCCGCCCCCAGGGACAGGGCCTGGACAGCTGGTCTGGAGAGTGTGTCCGCCACGACGTTGTCCTTTCCCGAGACATGCTGGATGTCCGTCGTGTACTCGGAGATGTAGGACAGATGTCGCTGCTGGCGAGCTGACCAGGGATCGGACACCTTCGTGAACGCGAAGGTCAACGGTTTGTGGTCCGTGAACGCGGTGAACGGCCTGCCTTCTAAGAAGTACCTGAAATGCCGGATTGCCAGATACAGTGCCAACAGCTCCCAGTCGAAAGCACTGTACTTGAGTTCGGGTGGTCGTAGGTGCTTGCTGAAGAACGCCAGGGGTTGCCAGCGCCCCTCGATGAGCTGCTCCAGCACCCCACCGACTGCTGTGTCGGATGCGTCCACCGTGAGGGCGGTTGATTGTCAGGCCGTATTCACTCAGTCGGGCGTAGAGTTGACGAGGTGGGACAGATGCTCCTGACGACTGCTGCTGGCTATGTGAATGTCGTCCAAATAAATGAAAGCGAAGTCCAGGTCGCGCCCATTAACCGCTGAAACGTCTGTGCAGCATTCTTCAGGCCGAACGGCATTCGGAGGAACTCGAACAGGCCGAACGGGGTGATGAGTGCTGTTTTGGGGATGTCTTCAGGGTGCACCGGGATTTGATGGTGTCCCCGGACGAGGTCTACTTTGGAAAAGATGCTTGCCCCATGCAGGTTTGCTGCAAAGTCCTGTATGTGCGGCACGGGGTAGCGGTCTGGAGTTGTAGCCTCGTTCAGTCTGCGGTAGTCGCCGCTGCTTTGGGCACCATGTGCAGGGGGGAGGCCCATGGTCTGTCAGACCTCCGTACGATCCCCAATTCCTCCATCCTCTTGAACTTCTCCTTCGCTAGGTGGAGCTTGTCCGGGGGGAGCCTTTGTGCACAGGCGTGGAGGGGTGGTCCCTGGGTCGGGATATGGTGCTGAACCCTATGTCTGGGCATGGCTGCCGTGAACTGTGGTGCCAGAATCGATGGAAAGTCTGCCAGGATTCTGGTGAATTCGTTGTCCGACAGCGTGATGGAGTCCAGGTGTGGGGCCGGCAACTTGGCTTCACCCAGGGAGAACGTCTGGAAAGTCTTGGCATGTACCAGTCTTTTCCCTTGCAAGTCGACCAGCAGGCTGTGAGCTCACAAGAAGTCTGCCCCCAGGAGCAGTTGGGCCACTGCAGCCAGTGTGAAGTCCCACGTGAACCGGCTGGCGCCGAACTGCAGCTGCACTGTGCAGGTATCGTGCTGCTGTTTGCGGCCCTCAGGGTGGGTCCTGTCTTCCTGTTGCGGGTGTCATACCACGTTGGGGGTAAGACACTGATTTCTGCTCCGGTGTTGACCAAGAAGTGGCGTCCCGACTGGTTGTGGCCAGCTGCCATAGCCATTAGCGGGCCTGGTCTGGTCTGCTGTTGGGCGCGTGGCTTGGTAATCTGACCGACGGATGCCATGCTCTCCCTCTTGGCTTTCCACAGCACGTCTGCCCGGGCCGCCACCTTCCGGGGGTCACTGAAATCTGCGTTGGCCAGCAGCAGATGTATGTCCTCGGGCAGCTGCTCTAGGAACGCCTGCTCAAACATGAGGCAGGGCTTGTGTCCTTCAGCCAAGGCCAACATCTCGTTCATCAATGCTGACGGCGGCCTGTCTCCCAAACCATCCAGGTGCAGCAAGCAGGCACCCCGCTCACGCCATGAGATGCCAAAGGACCCTATGAGCAGAGCTTTGAATGCTGCATATTTGCCTTCCAGGGGTGACTGTATGAAATCCGCAACCTGGGCGGCCGTCTCCTGGTCAAGGGCGCTCACCACGTAATAGTAACGCGTGGAATCAGAAGATATCTGCCAAATCTGGAACTGGGCTTCTGCTTGGTCAAACCACACGCGTGGTCGCAGCGACCAGAAAGTTGGTAGTTTTCGTGAACAGATGAAGAGTCGGTCATCTTTGGTCCAAATCCCGTTTGGACCGTCGGGGTCACCAATGTAGCGATGTGCTACATACAGAGCTAGCAATAATGACACACAGTCTGTAAATTGCACTCGAGACTAGTTCATTCAAACTTCGCAGCGCTGGCTTTTAATCCGTAGTTCCCACCCTCTCCGGGTGGAAATGACGTCAGAGGTGCATTACCAAAGTCTCTCCCCGCGCGCGGGCTATTTGTGAGCCGGTTCGCCTGCGCAGAAAGTGGGTCACCACAGTACTTTGAACTTGAACTTTGAAATTTGAGTGTCCTGACCAGCTGCATCACCGTCTGGTTCGGGAATCTGTCCACAAGTCCCCACAAAGGATTGCGAGGACCGCTGAGAGTATCATCGGGGTCTCTATTCCATTCATCAGAGATAGTTATCAGAATCAGGTTTAATATCACCGGCATATGTCATGAAATCTGTTAATTTTACAGCAGCAGTACAATGAAATACATGATACATAAATATAGAGAAAAACACCGAATTTCAGTAAATATAAATATTAAATAAAAGCTAAAATAAGTAATGCAAAAAAATAGAAATGGAAAATATAGTGAGGTAGTGTTCAAGGGTTCAATGTCCATATAGGATATGAATATCTACAAAATATTGCAGATATTGGATGGGAAAGGGGAAGAAGCTGTACCTGAATCGCTGAGTGTGCACCTTCAGGCTTCCTTGCCGGTGATAACAATGAGAAGAGGGAATGTCCTCGGTGGTGGGGTCCTACCTGATAGAGTGCTGCAAACGTCAGGCCTTTAGCATTGTTAATGATCCTCCCATCCATCCAACAATATCATTAACCAGCAGGCTGGAGTTACTGTACCATTAGGACAAGCACTGTAAGGATGCGAAACAGCTTCTTGCCCAAGGCTGTAAGACAACTGATCACACTGCCAGGTCTCACCATGTATAAATGGTGTGAGAGAGGGAGTGGGGGGGAAGAGGGGATGGAAGGCAGAGGGAGGGGCAGGGGCAGAGAGAGGGGGAGAGAGAGGGGGAGAGAGAGAGAGCGAGGGAGAGGGAGAAGAAGAGGGATATATCTATATATTCCTGCCTACATTTTGTATCTGCGGATTCTCTCATTTGTGATCATCTGGTCAAACCCACTTTTTGCAACAAATGTTATCAGTTAATAACTCTGCAAAGTAAAATAATAATTCACATCAGCAGAACCAACTGACAGCAATTCAGTTTATAGTATCACTTGGAAGCAGATTGAAAACACCAAACATGGATGTTTCTCCTTTCTTGCCTCAGAAGACACGTCATTGAACCACACAAAGTGTGAGATAGTTCCTCCAGGACAGGGGTTCCCAACCTGGGGTTCACAGACGCCTCAGTTAATGGTAGGGGTCCGTGGCATAAAAAAATTTGGGAACCCCTACTCTAGCACTGTGTGAACATACACAAAGTGTTAGAGGAATTCAGCAGGTCAGGGGGTATCGATGGAAGGGAATAAAGAGTCGACATTTCTTGCCGAGACCCTTCATCAGGACCGGCATTGGCCTCAAATTTCAAATCTTCATTCATTTCCATGGATGCCGCCTGACCTGCTGAGTTCCTCCAGCATTTTGTGTCTGTTGCTCTGAATTTCCAGCATCTGCAGAATTGCTTGTGTTTATCTGTTCAATATTTTCTTCACTTTTTGGACTATTTATTTACAGGTTTTTTTTAGAGATCCTTATTGTAACAATAATTTTGTGCCTGTTGCTCTGGATTGCCACCATCTCCAGTGTTTACACATGGTACAAGATATCTTCCAATACAATCTTTTTTTAAAGAAATCATTCAGTTTTTGCTTTGATAAGACCAGCATGTATTGCCCACCCACTAAATCTCCTTGTTGTTGAACTGCCTTCCATGACAGTCCTGGCGAAAGTGGTTCCATGATGGGGATGGCACGGGAACGTAGCAGTTAGTGTAACGGTATTACAGACCCAGAGTTCAGCAATCGTCAATCAGGTTCAATTCCCACCGCTGTCTGTGAGGAGTTTGTACGTTTTTCCCCTGACTGCGTGAGTTTCCTCCTACCTTCCAAAAACGTTCTGTTTACGGGAATGTGAGGACAATGGAAGATTTGGACATTGTGTAGACAGAAGAGGTTAGTTTAGTTGGCAACACACACAAAATGCTGGTGAAACTCAACAAGCCAGGCAGCATCTGTGGAAAAGAGTCAGCAGTCGATGTTTCGAATCGAGACCCTTCATCAGGACTGGAGAGAAAAGGATGAGGTCAGAGGGAGAAGGTGGGGGGAGGGGTGGGAGAAATAAGGAAGTAGTGATAGGTGAAAACGGGAAGGGGGGAGGGGTGAAGTAAAGAGCCGGTAAGTCAATTGGTGAAAGAGATAAAGGCTGGAGAAGGGGGAATCTGATCGGAGAGGAGAGAAGGCTGTGGAAGAAAGGGAAGGGGAGGAGCACCAGAGGGAGGAGATAGGAACATAATGAGATAAGGCGAGAGAGGGAAACCCGAATGAGGAATGGTGAAGGAGACGTGTGGTGTAGGGGGAGGTGGGCATTACTGGAAGTTTGAGAGACCAGTTTTCATGCCATCAGGTTGGAGGCTACCCAGGTGGAATATAAGGTGTTGCTCCTTCAGCTTGAGTGTGGCCTCATCGCAGCAGTAGAGGAGATCATCGACAGACATGACGGAATGGGAATGGGAAGTGGAATTAAAATGGGTGGCCTCTGGGAGATCCTGCTTTTTCTGGCGGATGGAGCATCGCTGCTCAGCGAAGTGGTCTCTCAATCCATGTCGGGTCACAATGATACACAGGAGGCCACACCACAAGCACCAGATACGTTAGATGATCCCAACAGACTCTCAGATGAAGTGTTGCCTCACCTGGAAGGACTGTGTGGGGTCCTGAATGGTGGTGAGGGAGGAGGTGTAGGGACAGGTGTAGCAGTTGTTCAGTTGCAAGGATAACTGTCAGGAAGGATATCAGTGGGGAGGGACAAATGGACAAGTGAGTCATTTAGGGAGTGATCCCTGTGGAAAACAGAAAGTGGGGGAGAGGGAAAATGTACTTGGTGGGATCCTGTTGGAGATGGCAGAATTTACGGAGCACTTCTGTGCTGGACACAGAGGCTGGTGGCGTAGTAGGTGAGGACAGAGGAACCCTGTACCCGGTGAGGTGTGTGAGGTTGGGGTGAGGGTGCTGACATTTTATACCATAAGACATAGGAGCAGAATTAGGCCATTCAGTCCATCCCCCCTATCCTGGCCTTTTCAATATTGGATAGGTTTCAATGAGATCCCCCCTCATTCTACTGAGTTGCAATGAGTACAAGCCCAGAGCCATGAAACACTCCTCATACTTAACCCTTTCAAACTGCTGGGTGAATTCTATCTTATTATGATCATTGCCTCCCAAGGGTTCCTTTACTTTAACCTCCCTAATCATATCCGGTTCATTACACAACACCCAATCCAGAATTACAGACAGACAAACAGACATACTTTATTGATCCCAGGGAAATTGGGTTTCGTTACAGCCGCACCACGAAGAATAGTGAAGAAATATAGTAATATAAAACCATAAATAATTAAATAATAATAAGTTAATCATGCCAAGTGGAAAAAATAAGTCCAGGACCCGCCTATTGGCTCAGGGTGTCTGACGCTCCGAGGGAGGAGTTGTAAAGTTTGATGGCCACAGGTAGAAATGACTTCCTATGATGTTCAGTGTTACATCTTGGTGGAATGAGTCTCTGGCTGAACGTACTCCTGTGCCTAACCAGTACATTATGGAGTGGATGGGAGTTGTTGTCCAAGATGGCATGCAAAAGCAACCTCTTTTCAGACACCACCGTCAGAGAGTCCAGTTCCACCCCCACAACATCACTGGCCTTACGAATGAGTTTGTTGATTCTGTTGGTGTCTGCTACCCTCCGCCTGCTGCCCCAGCACAAAACAGCAAACATGATAGCACTGGCCACCACAAACTCGTAGAACATCCTCAGCATCATCCGGCAGATGTTAAAAGACCTCAGTCTCCTCAGGAAATAGAGACGCCTCTGACCGTTCTTGTAGACAGCCTCAGTGTTCTTTGACCAGTCCAGTTTATTGTCCACTCATACCCCCAGGTACTTGTAATCCTCCACCATGTCCACATTGTCTTTCCCCTACTGTCCTCAATCTCAAGCTTCTCTAAAAACCCATCTCAGAGGCATTCTACAAATTCCTCTCTTGGCATCCATCAGCAACCTGATTTTTCCACTCTACCTGCATATTGAAATCCCCCATAACTATCGTAACATTGCCCTATTCTTACATGCCTTTTCTATCTCCCATTTCAATTTATATCTCACATCCTGGCTACTGTTCAGAGGCCTGTATATAACTTCCATCAGGGTCTTTTTACCCTTGCAGTTTCATAACAATGTACAATGATTGCACATCTTTATTTCATTTCTAAGTATTCAATTTCATTTTTTTTTATCAACAGACCCACTCCAATGCCTCTGTATACCTGCCTGCCCTTTCGATCCAATTTTAAAAAATGATTTTAATATCAATCTAACCCGCAGGAATCCACTCATCCACCTTGGCTCATAAAAGCAAAGCCCCTAGCTCACTTAATCCATCCTCATTAGACACACTCTCTAATCCAGGCAGCATTCCCATAAATCTCTTCTGCACCCTCTCTAAATCTTTGTCATTCTTCCTATATTCAGGCGACCAGAAATGACCACAATATTTTTTTAAGAGTGGTCTCACCACAGTTTTATAGAGCTGCAATAGTACCTTGCGGCTCTTGAACTCAATCCACCAACTAACAAAGGCCAATGCAACAAACTTATTTAACCAGCCAATCAACTTAATTCTTTGTTATGAATATCTAATAAAATGGATGTAACCACAAGATTTGTGACTCATTCCTGATTTCCATTGAACCATCTGTGACAATATCATCCCCTGATCCAACACTGGTAACTACAAGGCGAGAAGCTTTGTGGTGCTGGTGACAAAGAAACAGAGTAAAAACAGACATTCCAAAAACCATACCATGAACCCACAAAGACACGGCCAACAAGAACCATGCCATGTCCTGGGCGGTGGAATATTATCTCCAAAATGGGAATTGAGATGGGCAGCATCTCCAGGTTCAGGGATGTTGACTTCCCAATCAGGTCCTCTTCATAAGATACTGGAGGAACTTTCAGTGGGGTCAGGCAGCATCTCCGGAAGGACTGTGTCAGGGAGGTGGTGTTGAGATCAGCTTACCTTCAGCATCAGGTGGACAGAGCAGCGGTCCGAGGCGATGGCGACGGCACAGCCAGCTGGACAGTCCTTGTCCACCAGCACCATTGCTGTCTTGCAGGAGGACAGCATCTCGATGTAGGAGGTGAACAGAACCACCAGGTCAGCTGTACTTTTGTCCAACACTTCAAGTAACCTTCAGGCAACAAGTAGAGAATCTATGAGAGCAAGAATTCTCAGGTAAGTCATGGTACAGGGACAACTCTACCATTGCACCACAGTCTGGAACTTCAGTCTCCTGCACCTCCTGCCCAGTGGTAGTTGTGAGCAGATACCATGGCCCAGGTGGTATGAGATCCTTGTGTCAAATGAAGGGAGGCTTGTTCAGACAAACATGGGGTCCAGGTAGGGCAGAGATCAGGAAACATTTTCCCCATCTAAAACCTGATGATATACTTCTTCAAACTTCTCTTCAATGTTACAATCAAACCCACATCCAACACTTCCACTGGCAGCTCATTCCACACTCTCACCACCCTCTGAGTGAAGAAATTCCCCCTCAGTTCCCCCTGACTTGTATTGGTCTATTACTGGTTTTGGTGTATTATTGTCACAAGTACGGAGATACAGTGAAAAGCTTGTCTTGCAGAGTGTTCATACAGATCAGATCATGACACAGTGCATTGAGGTAGATCACGGTAAAACAGTAACAATGCAGAATAAAGTGTAACAGCTACACAGAAAGTGCAGTGCAGGTCAACAATAAAGTGCAAGATCATAACAAGGTCAATTGTGCACCAAGAGTCCATATTATTGTACAAGAGGTCTGTTCAATAGTCTATAACAGTGTGATAGAAGCTGTCTCTGAGCCTGTGGTACATGCTTTCAGGCTTTTGTATTTTCTGCCTGATGGGGAGGGGAGAAGGGAGACTGTCCGGATTGGGTAGGTCTTTGATTATACCGGCTGTTTCACTGAGACAGTGAGAGTATCGACAAGAGACCATAGGGGAGATGCTGCTTCCTGTGATGTGACAATCATAATCATAAACAATATCAATATTAAAACTGATAACCCACTCGGCAGTGAAACCCCAGAGATCCACACGAGGGAGGGGTGCAGGGTTCACCGTCCAACATTTCTCTCAAGAACAGCATCTCCCCCAGCGCTAACTTTCGTCTGTGCGGCACCGGACAGTCGTCAGCTGGGATCCAGGTGACTGTCCACATTAACCAGGGGAGAGTGAACCATCACTCAGCTCTGGAAAACGTGGGAAGTACAGCCTGGGAAATTCAAGCGAACCGTGCAGGACAGGGGAGTGGAAATGCAGTCTCACAGTCAGCTCTGGCCTTGGTGAGATTGTGATCAGCACTCAGGGACCAGATGGGTGGATAATGGACAAAATCCATGTTGTGGTCCAGTTTCTCATCCATCCAGTTGTTCTGCGGGAAGAGAGGAAGAGGAGGAAAGCTGAGGCACGGCAGCACGAGTCACATTCACAGACATTGAAAACAGTCTAAGAACATTCTATCACCACCTCCGGCAGCTCAATAAAGCACCAGTAGTGTTATACTGTCTAATATTTAACTTGTGATGCAAATACACTTGATAATTTGTCAGTTGATTTGTGGTAATATTACTTTATGTGTTGTGTGTGAGTTATATGTACTGTGTTGTGCACCCTGGTCGGTTGTTTCATTCGGATGTATACGTGTACAATTGGAATGACAAAAAACTTGAACTTGAACGTACACTTCCCCTCCCTCATCTTAAAACCGCCTCTCTGTTCGTGTGACAAAAATAAACCTCTTCTCATTACTACCAACAGGAAGGAGGCACAGAAGTCTGAAGACGCACACTCAACATTTTAGGAACAGCTTCTTCCCCTCCGTCTTTCTGCTCCTATGTCTTATGGTCGTATCAGATTTCCGAAACGACAATGTACACATGAACCATATCTTACTTTTGAGCAACAAGCACAAAATGCTGGAGAACTCAGTAAGTCAGGCAGCATCTGTGGAGGGAAAAAGATTCTGATGAAGGGTCTCAGCTGAAACATGGACTCTTTATTCCTCTCCATGGATGCTGACTGACCTGCTGAGTTCCTCCAGCATTTTGTGTGTGCTGCTCAAGATTTCTGGCATCTGCAGAGTCGCTTGTGTTCATGTGCTCTGTTTTGTTTCCTCTTTGCACGATTTATTTATTTTTATATGCTTCTTTTTGTAACTTATACTAATTTTTATGTCTTGCTCTGTATTGCTGCCACAAAACAACACATTTCACGACAGACGTCAGTGGTAATAAACCTGATTCTGATTACCGGTTACTTGTGAGTTCTACAGCGAGCAAACATACACACAGACACACACAAACCTCATCACACTGGGGATACGAGGTCACGCTGATACTCGACGGGTCCTGAACAAGTCACCTGGACAAACTTTGGTACAGCTCCTCGGTGACGAAAGGCATGAAGGAGATCAGAAGGTGGAGGGCCAGAGCATGCAGCTAAAAATGGAGCCTTGACCGAATGGAGCTGTCGCATGCAGCTGGAGCGGGGGCACAGAGCCTAGGTCTGGAGTAGAGTGTAGCTGGAGCTGGGACCCAGAGTACCCCGGATCCCAGACTGGAGCCTGGAGCCAGAATGGAGTGTGCATCTGTTGCTAGGACCTGGTCTGAAGTGTGCAGCCATAGCCTGGATCCCAGACTGTAGCGTACAGCTGGAGCTGCGGCCTGCAACATCCTCTCTACGTCCACTCTATCGAGGCCTTTCAACTTGCAATAGGTTTCAATAGACAGTAGGTGTAGGAGTAGGCCATTTGGCCCTTCTAGCCAGCCCCACCATTCACTATGATAATGGGTGATTATACACAATCAGTACCCAGTTCCTGCCCTCTCCCCATATCCCTTGACCCCGCTATCTATAAGAGCTCTATCTAACTCTCTCGTGAAAGTATCTAGAGACTTGGCCTCCACTGCCTTCTGAGGCAGAGCATTCCACAGATCCACCACTCTCTGGGTTCAATGAGGTCACTCCTCATTCTTCTGAATTCTAGTGAGTAGAGGCCCAGAGCCACCAAGTCCCTTTGCACCTCAGATTTTTGAGTTTTCTTTCCATTTTGAAAATAGTCAAGCCTTTTATTTCTTCTACCAAAGTGCATGATACACAGTTCCCTGCACTCTATTCCAAATGCCATTTCTTTGCCCATTCTCCTAACATGACTAAGTGCCTCTACTTCCTCAAACCTACCTGCCCCTCCACCTATCATCCACAAAAACTTTGCAATAAAGCCATTCATTTCGTCATCCAAGTCATTGACAGACACGGTAAAAAGAAGGGCTCCCCACACAGGTCACTTAGGAACATCACTAGTCATCGGCAGTCAAATAGAAAAGCCTCCCTTTATTCCCACTCTTTGCCTCCTGCCAGTCAGTCCCTGCTTCACCCATGCCAGTATCTTTCCTGTAATACACTGGGCTCTGAACATGTGAAGCAGCCTCGTGTGTGGCACCTTCTCAATTTGTTTTTATCACCGTCCGTTACACTGCTGGTGCTGAGAGCAGCAAGGAAGGTCCTCCACGATAGGAGGATTTTTATTACTGTTTCTGCAACAATTGTTTTTGGACTAGCCAGGGTCTTTAGCCTTGAGCTTACCTCGAACCTGGAGGATGAGTGGACCACTCATAGTCCAGCCTAAACTTGGAAAAGGCCTTCTGAAAATAGAAAACACTGTACCACAGTCACGCGCAGCCCAAGACACATATCGCATATATAGCAGTGAAGCAGTTCATACCCAAATGCAGCAGGATCTGGACAATATCTTGGCTTGGGCTGACAAATGGCAAGTAACAGTCGAGTCACGCAAGTGCCTCGACAATGTCCAACAAGAGAGGCTCTCACCATTGTCACTTGACATTCAGTGGCATCAGCATCACTGAATCCCCTACTATCAACATCCTGGGGGTTATCATTGCCAGGAAACTGAACTGTTTTAGTCATTTTAACACTGTCAAAGGCTAGGAATCCTGTAGCGTGTAACTCACCTCCTGCCACCCAAAACCTATCCACCATCTACAAGGCTCAGGTGAGGAGGGTAATAGAATACTTAACATTTGCCTGGATGAGTGCAGCTCTATCAACACTCAAGAAGCTTGACACCACCCAGTACGAGGCAGCCCACTTGATTGGTACCCCTTCCACAAGCATCCACCATCGACGAACAGTTGAGACAGTGTGTACGATCTACAAGATGCACCGCAACAACACACCAAAGTTCCTAAGGCAGCACCTTCCAGACCCACGACCACTTCCATCGAGAAGGATGAGAACAGCAGATACTTGGGAACACAACCACTTGGAAATCCCCTCCAAGTCACTCACCATCCTGACCTGGGAACATATCACCGTTCCTTCCTTGTCATTGGGCTAAAATCATGGAATTCTTTCCCTAACAGCACAGTGGGTGAACCTGCACCTCAGGAACTGCAGTGGTTCAAGAAGGCAGCTCATCACCACCTTCTCGAGGGCAACTAGGAACGGGCAATAAATGCTGGTTTATCTGGCGACACCCACATCCCATAAGTTGGCAAGATCAAGCCGTTCTCAGCAGTTCACATAAGTACACGCGCCCACAGTCCAGCTTGTCCTTCCACTCATTGAATACTGAGTGGCAGCACCGATGGGGGGGCGGCAACCCCCAATCCAGTATGGAAGCTGTGCTACACTGCCTGTGGCGTCTCCCTTCCTGGATTGCTGCAACACGTAAACCCACGGCTTGCACCTTAAACTTCTCTACAACCGAGCCCGCGCAGTTCCCCCAATCTGTTTCACCATTAAACAAGTGAAATGGACTTGCAGTAATTTACATCACTAATGACCAACAGGGTATTCTGATAACAAGAGAAACGTCCGTGACGATCACTCACTGTTAGAATGTCACAAGCAACAACAACAGTAACAAAACATGACAACAACAGCAAAAGAAAACCCTTTTCCACTCAACTACCCACCCACTCACACAGACAGGAGTCAGAACCCAGGACAGGTCGCCTCCGGGCCTATAGTCCTCGGCCCAGACTCTTGGCATCTCCCCAACTTCAGATTTTGCCCTCGGACTGGCCGACCACGATCATTAATTTGCTTGTGACAGGCCAACACTCCCATTCCAGAACTGCTTCCAGTTCCAGTATCTCCTTTCTCAGGGGAAACAGGTTCTACTTGTTTCCCTTGACCAGGCCTCCCTTAATTGTGCAAACTTCAATCACTTCTCCTTCACTGAGAGAAAATACCCCCAGGCTGCACACTCCCTCCTCAAAGCTGTAATGTACCCGCCCTCCATTCATCTCCTGTGTGCTGTCATGTTCTCCCTCCTACACAAGATCAGAACTGTATGAACCCTGTGGTTTAACCTGAGTCAGAAACAGTTCCAATGAGGCTTCGATGTTTCTCCTTCCTTGCCTCAGAAGACACATGATCCAACCACACAACGTGCAAGAGTTGTTTCTCTAGGATCGGGGTTCCCAACCTGGGGTTCACAGACCCCTCAGTTAATGGTAGGGTCCATGGCAAAAAAAAAGGTTGGAAACCCCTGCTCTAGCACTGTGTGAATGTACACAAAGTGGGAGAGGAACTCAGCAGGTCAGGCGGTATCTATGGAAAGGAATAAAGAGTCGATGAATCTGGCTGAGACCCTTCATCAGGACTGGTCTCGGCCTGAAACATCAACTTTATATTCCTTTCCATAGATGCTGCCTGATCTGGTGAGTTCCTCCAGCATTTTGTGTGTGTTACTCTGGATTTCCACCATCTGCAGAATCTCTAGTGTTTACACATGGAACAGCATATCTTCTAATACAATCTTTTCAAAATACATTATTTTTATTTTTGCTCTGATTTAGCCCACCCATGAAATCTCCTTGCCGAAGCGGTGATGGGGAGAGGGTTTGGGTGGGGGGTTACTGAGCTGCCATCCAGAACCATGACAGTCCTGGCAAAAGTGTTTCCATGATGGGGATGGTACGGTAACGTAGCCGTTAGTGTAACACTGTTACAGACCCAGTGTTCAGCAATCAGCAATCAGTTTCAATTCCCACTGCTCTGTGAGGAGTTTGTACGTTCTCCCTGTGACTGCGTGAGTTTCCTCCCACCTTCCAAAAACTTTCTGTTTACATGAATGTGAGGACAATGGACATTCTGTAGGCAGAACAGATGAACGTAGTTGGCCATTTGATTACTAATTTAATTGGTTCAACACAACACTGTGGGACTGAGGGCCTGTTCCTGTGCTGTGCTGTTCCCTGCTCTACATTTTGTGTCAGGGAGTTGTGGCCATGCAATGTTAGTGCTGGAAACGTGGTGACACTTGTTCACGTATTCCGACTGTGTTGGTCATTTTTAGACTGGATTAGATTATGAGGATACTCAGTCCTCACTTATTGTCATTTAGAAATGCATGCATTAATAAATGATACAAAGTTCATTGACACAAAACAATGCATTTCACTCTATGTTTCAATGTACAAGTGACAGATAAAGGTAATCTTTAACCTGGTGTTGATGGAGAGGGAGTTCCAGGATTTGGGTCCAGTTTCAGTGTAATAACGATGCATCTCCAGGTCGGGGAAAGAAGATCCTGCACCCACTGCCAGTACTTCATGGTGTTGCAGTCATGGGTCAGAGTAACCGAGGTGAGTGAGGAATTTTTTAGATGTCACGACCTTCATCGATGCTGGAGCGAGTGAGTGTTTGGAGTGGCAGATGAGAGGATGTTTTAGATTGACGTTGTGTCTCATGTTGGATTCGGGTCTAATTGTCATTTTGATGTTATTTAGAGATAGAGCACAGTAACAGGTCCTTCTGGCCCAACGAGCCCTCGTCACCCAATTGGCCAACTGACCCGTACATCTCTGGAATGTGTGAGGAAACCGGAGCATCCGGAGGAAACTCATACAATCACCCGGATAACATACAAACCCAGGTCATGGGCGCTGTAATAGTGTTACACTAATCAGTACACTACACGCTGCACTTAATGTCCAGCAGTTAATTTTTTTTGTAGTTTAAGTTGTTTTTATGCTTGCCTATGTGTTTCTTTAATCCCCTGTTTTTTTCTGTACATATTCAGTGGATTTTCAGTAATTCACAGTGTGGCCATTTCGGTATTTTATTGTAGTTCCTGTGTCTTTAAACTTGTGTCATGACAAACACAAGTAAAGCACAGCCTATCTCTCTCTGTTGTCTCATTGACTGTCATTATGCAAATATTTTCCCTTATCTATCTAGTTCACACTCGTTTTCAGTATAAAGTTCCCCCATGAGGCAAGTTCTTTGTTCTTTGCTCTCTCTTCCCTACTTACAGCAGAGTGAGTTGTTTACACTTAGTTATCTGCTGTTGTGTTTTACTGTCAGAACATAGAGCAGTACAGCCCAGTACAGGCCTTTCAGCCCACAACATTGTGCTGACCTTTTATACCACAAGACATAGGAAAAGAATTAGACCATTCAGTCCATCGAGTCTGCTCCACCATTCCATCACGGTCGATTTATTATCCCTCTCAACCCAATTCTCCTGCATTCTCCCCACAACCTTTGACACCCTGATCAAGAAATAATCAACTTCACTCAAAATATACTCAATGACTTGCCCTCCACAGCCGTCTGTGGCAATGAATTCCACAGATTAACCACACTCTAGCCAAATAAATTGCTTCTCATCTTAGTTCTAAATGGACATCCCTCTATTCTGAGGCTGTGCCTCTGGTTCTAGACTCACCGACTATTGGAAGCATCCACTCCATCTCCACTCTGTCTAGGCCTTCTCAATATTGGATAGGTTTCAATGAGATCCCTCCTCATTCTTCTGAATTCCAATGAGAACAAGCCCAGAACCATGAAACACGCCTCATATGTTAACCCTTTATTCCCAAAATCCTTCTCATGAACCTCCTCTGGACCCTCTCCAACGCCAGATAAGGGGTCCAAAACAGCTCACAATACTCCACGTGTGGTCTGACCTTATAAAGCCTCAGCATTACAATTGTCTTCTTATATTCCTGTCCTCTCAAAATTAATTTTAACATTACATTTGCCTTCCTTAACACTGACTCAACCTGCAAGTTGATCTTGAGCGAATCCTGCACAAGGACTTCCAAAACCATTTGTACCTGTGATTTTGGAATTTTCTCCCTATTAAGAAAATAGTTTATGACTATATTTCCTCAGCCAAAGAGTAGGACCATATGCTTCCATCTGCCATATCTTTGTCCATTCTCTCAATCTGTCCAAATCCTTCTGCATACTCCCTATCATTCAAATCACTGACATACAATGTGAAAAGAGACGGTTCCAACATCGACTCCTGCGGAATACCCCTTGTCACAGGCAGGCAACCAGAATGAGCCCCCTTGCTTGTATCTTTCCTCCAATACCATGGACTCTGATCTTGCTAATCAGTCCCATGTGTGGCACCTTGTTGTAGGCATTCTGAAAATCCAAGTAATTCCCTTTACTCCACTGTAATACTGATACATCTGACTTTCTCTTCTCCATCTCAAACTGCAGGGTGAATTCTATCATATGATGATCACTGCCTCCCAAGGGTTCCTTTACCTTAAACTCCCTAATCAAATCTGGTTCAATACACAACACCCAATACAGAATTGCCTTTCCCCTGCTGTTCTCAACCTCAAGCTGCTCTGAAAATCCATCTCATAGGCATGCTACAAATACCTCACTTGTCGTCCAGAACCAACCTGATTTTTCCATTCTACCTGCATATTGAAATCCCCCGTGACTACAGTAACATTGCTCTACTTTTATGTGCCCTTTTTCTTCACCTCCTTGGCTCCAAACAGCAAAGCTCCAAGCTCATATAACCTATCATCACAAGACATACTCTCTAATCTAGGCAGCATTCTGATAAATCTGAAAAAAACCCATTTAATATCTCTCCCATTTCTAAATCTTCCACGTTCTTTTTATAATGAGGCAACCAGAAATGAACACAATATTCTAAGAGTGGGGCAAGATCACTTTGCAGCTCTTGAACTCAATCCACCAACTAACAAAGGCCAATGCAACAAAATTATTTTAACCACCCAATCAACCTAATTCTTTGTTATGAATACCTAATAAAATAGATGTAACCACAAGATTTGTGACATTCATCTCTGACTTCCAATAAACCTTCTGACCAATATCATCCCCAGATCTAACTCGTAATGACAAGGCAAGTAGCTTTTTCTTTGTGCTGGTGACAAAAAAATGGAGTGAAAACAGAAAACAAGAGTTTTTATGTTCTTGTTCCTGTCAGGGTTAAAGGCAAAATGAATAAGAATAAGGAAACTTGGTTCTTGAGGGATATTGGAACTCTGATAAAGAAGAAGAGAGAGATGTATAACATGTATAGGCAACAGGGAGGAAATAAGATGCTTGAGGAGTATAAAAAGAGTAAGAAAATACTTAAGAAAGAAATCAGGAGGGCTAAAAGAAGACATGAGGTTGCTTTGGCAGTCAGGGTGAAGGATAATCCTAAGAGCTTCTACAGGTATGTTAAGAGCAAAAGGATAGTAAGGGATAAAATTGGTCCTCTTGAAGATCAGAGTGGTCGGCTATGGATGGAACCAAAAGAAATGGGAGAGATATTAAATGGGTTTTTTTGCATCTGTATTTACTAAGGAAACTGGAATGGAGTCTATGGAAACAAGGCAAACAAGTAGGGAGGTCATGGAACATACAGATTAAAGAGGAGGAGGTGCTTGCTGTCTTGAGACAAATCAGAGTAGATTAATCCCCAGGACCTGACAGGGTATTCCCTCGGACCTTGAAGGAGACTAGTGTTGAAATTGCAGGGGCCCTGGCAGAAATATTTAAAATGTCGATATCCACAGGTCAGGTGCCGGAAGATTGGAAGATAGCTCATGTAGTTCCGTTGTTTAAAAAAGGCTCAAATAGTAAGCTGGGAAATTACAGGCCGGTAAGTTTGACATCAGTAGTTGGTAAATTATTGGAGGGAATACTAAGAGATAGGATCTACAAGTATTTGGATAGACAGGGACTTATTAGAAAAAGTCAGCATGGCTTTGTGCGTGGTAGGTCATGTTTAACCAATCTATTAGAGTTTTTCAAGGAAGTTACCAGGAAAGTGGATGAAGGGAAGGCAGTGGATGTTGTATACATAGACTTCAGTAAGGCCTTTGACAAAATCCCACATGGAAGGTTAGTTAGGAAGATTCAGTTGCTAGGTATACATGGAGAGGCAGTAAATTGGATTAGACATTGGCTCAATGGAAGAAGCCAGAGAGTGGTAGTGGAGGATTGCTACTCTGAGTGGAGGCCTGTGACTAGTGGTGTGCCACAGGGATCAGTGCTGGATCCATTGTTATTTGTCATCTATATCAATGATCTGGATAATAATGTGGCAAATTGGATCAGCAAATTTGCTGGTGATACAAAGATTGGAGGTGTAGTGGACAGTGAGGAAGGTTTTCAAAGCTTGCAGAGGGATTGGGACCAGCTGGAGGAATGGGCTGAAAATGGCAGATGGAGTTTAATGTGGACAAGTGTGAGGTATTGCACTTCAGAAGGTCAAACCAAGGTAGAACATACAAGGTAAATGGTAGGGCACTGAGGAGTGCAGTAGAACAGAGGGATCTGGGAGTACAGATACATAATTCCCTAAAAGTGGTGTCACAGGTGGATAGGGTCGTCAAGAGAGCTTTTGGTACATTGGCCTTTATAAATCAAAGTATTGAGTATAAGAGTTGGAATGTTATGGTGCGGTTGTATAAGACATTGGTGAGGCCGAATTTGGAGTATTGTGTGCAGTTTTGGTCACCTAATTACAGGAAGGATATTAAAATGGTTGAAAGAGTGCAGAGAAGGTTTACAAGGATGTTGCTGGGACTTGAAAAACTGAGTTACAGAGAAAGGTTGAATAGGTTAGGACTTTATTCCCTGGAGCGTAGAAGAATGAGGGGTGATTTGATAGAGGTGTATAAAATTATGATGGGTATAGATAGAGTGAATGCAAGCAGGCTTTTTCCACTGAGGCTGGGGGAGAAAAAACCAGAGATCATGGGTTAAGGGTGAAGGGGGAAAAGTTTAAAGGGAACATTGGGGGGGGGGCTTCCTCATGCAGTGAGTGGTGGGAGTGTGGAATGAGCTGCCAGATGAAGTGGTGAATGCGGGCTCACTTTTGACATTTAAGAAAAACTTGGACAGGTACATGGATGAGAGGGGTTTGGAGGGATATGGCCCAGGTGCAGGTCAGTGGGACTAGGCAGAAAAATGGTTCTGCACAGCCAAGCAGGGCCAACAGGCCTGTTTCTGTGCTGTAATGTTCTATGGTTCTATTCCAAAAACCACAGTGCAGCCTGGGAAATTCAAGTGATCCGTGCAGGACAGCGGTGTGGAAATGCAGACTCACAGTCAGCACTGGTCTTGGTGAAGTTGTAGTCGGCTCGCAAGGACCAGATGGTGTGGATGATGGACAAACTCCATGTTGTGGTCAGCTCTCTCGACCATCCAGTTGTTCTGCGGGAAGAGAGGAAGGGGAGGAAAGCTGAAGCACGGCAGCACGAGTTACATCCACAGACATTGAAAACAGTCTAAGAACACTCTATCACCACCTCCGGCAGCTCAATAAAGCACCAGTAGCGTTATACTGTCTAATTTTTAACTTGCAATGCAAATACACTTGATAATTTGTCAGTTGATTTGTGGTAATATGACTTTATGTGTTGTGTGTGAGTTATACGTACTGTGTTGTGTACCCTGGTCGGTTGTTTCATTCGGATGTATACGTGTACAATTGGAATGACAAAAAACTTGAACTTGAACTTACACTTCCCCTCCCTCATCCTAAAACCGCCTCTCCGTTCATGTGACAAAAATAAACCTCTTCACATTACTACCATCAGGAAAGAGGCACAGAAGTCTGAAGACGCACACTCAACATTTTAGGAACAGTTTCTTCCCCTCCGTCTTTCTGCTCCTATGTCTTATGGTCGTATCAGATTTCCGAACCAACAATGTACACATGAACCATATCTTACTTTTGAGCAACAAGCACAAAATGCTGGAGAACTCAGTAAGTCAGGCAGCATCTGTGGAGGGAAAAAGTTCCTGATGAAGGGTCCCAGCTGAAACATGGACTCTTTATTCCTCTCCATGGATGCTGACTGACCTGCTGAGTTCCTCCAGCATTTTGTGTGTGCTGCTCAAGATTTCTGGCATCTGCAGAATTGCTTGTGTTCATGTGCTCTGTTTTGTTTCCTCTTTGCATGGTTTATTTATTTTTTTTGTTTTGTTACAGTAATTTTTATGTCTTGCTCTGTATTGCTGCCACAAAACAACACATTTCACGACAGACGTCAGTGGTAATAAACCTGATTCTGATTACCGGTTACTTGTGAGTTCTACAGCGAGCAAACATACACACAGACACACACAAACCTCATCACACTGGGGATACGAGGTCACGGTGATACTCGACGGGTCCTGAACAAGTCACCTGGACAAACTTTGGTACAGCTCCTCGGTGACGAAAGGCATGAAGGAGATCAGAAGGTGGAGGGCCAGAGCATGCAGCTAAAAATGGAGCCTTGACCGAATGGAGCTGTCGCATGCAGCTGGAGCGGGGGCACAGAGCCTAGATCCGGAGTAGAGTGTAGCTGGAGCTGGGACCCGGAGTACCCCGGATCCCAGACTGGAGCACGTAGCTGGAGCCTGGACACCGAATGGAGTGTACAGCTGTTGCTAAGGCCTGGTCTAAAGTGTACAGCCATAGCCTGGATCCCAGACTGCAGTGTGCAGCTGGAACAAGGGATCGGAGAGTAGTTCAGACATGGATCCCAGACTGTAGCGTACAGCTGGAGCTGCGGCCTGCAACATTCTCTCCACGTCCAATTTATTGAGGCCTTTCAACTTTCAGTAGGTTTCAATGAGGTCACTCCTCATTGTTTTGAATTCCAATGAGTAGAGACCCAAAGACACCAAGTCCCTTTGCATCTCAGATTTTTGAATTTTCTTTCCATTTTGAAAATAGATTTCTTTCTTTTTATTTCTTCTACCAAAGTGCATGATACACAGTTCCCTACACTCTATTCCAAATGCCACTTCTTTGCCATTCTCCTAACATGGCTAGGTCCTTCTGTAGTGGCTCTACTTCCTCAAACCTACCTGCACCTCCACCTATCATTCGCAAAAATTTTGCAATAAAGCCATTCATCTCGTCATCCAAGTCATTGACAGACATGGTAAAAAGAAGGGCTCTCAACACAGGTCACTAAGGAACATCACTAGTCATCAGCAGTCAAATAGAAAAGCCTCCCTTTATTCCCACTCTTTGCCTCCTGCCAGACAGTCCCTGCTTTACCCATGCCAGTATCTTTCCTGTAATACACTGGGCTCTGAGCATGTGAAGCAGCCTCATGTGTGGCACCTTCTCAATTTGTTTTTATCACTGTCCGTTACACTGCTGGTGCTGAGAGCAGCAACGAAGGTCCTCCATGATAGGAGGATTTCTTATTACTGTTTCTGTAACAATGGTTTTTGGACTAGTCAGGGTCTTTAGGCCTGAGTTTACCTTTAACTTGGAGGAAGAGTGGATCACTTATAGTCCAGCCTAAACTTGTAAAAGAGCTTCTGAAAATAGAAGTACCCAACATCCAAAGATTCTCCTTTGATTATCTTGCTTGTTATTCTTCAAAGAATTGCATCAGATTTGTCAGGCAAGACTTCCCTTTGAGGAAACTCATGTGACGCCAAGTACCCCAAAACCACATCCTGAACAATTGATTCAATCTACCCAACCATTGAGGTCAGACTGACTGGCCTATAATTGTCTTTCTTCTGCCTCTCCCCCTTCTCGAAGAGCGAACTGACATTGGCAACTTTACATTGCTTTGAAACCATTCCAGATTCCAGTGATTCTGAAGGATCATTACTAATGTCTCTACAAGCTCTTCAGCCACCTCTTTTAGAACCGTGGTGTGTACACTTATCTACCTTCTAACCTTTCAGTTTCCCCAAGAACATTCTCACTAGTAATGGCAACTTCACAAACTTCTGCCCCCAGACACTCTTGAACTTCAAGCGTACAGGCTGTGTCTTCCACTGTGAAAAATACTTATTCAGTTCATCTGCCTTTTCCTTGTGCCCCATTCCTACCTGTCCAGCATCGGGTTCCAGCGCCCCTCTTTTACACTTTATGTATCTGAACAAACTTTTGGTATCCTCTTTAATATTATTGTCCCACTTACTTTTGTGATAGATAGATAGATAGATAGATAGATACTTTATTCATCCCCATGGGGAAATTCAACCTTTTTTCCAATGTCCCATACACTTGTTGTAGCAAAACTAATTACATACAATACTTAACTCAGTAAAAAAAATATGATATGCATCTAAATCACTTACTCAAAAAGCATTAATAATAGCTTTTAAAAAGTTCTTAAGTCCTGGCGGTTGAATTGTAAAGCCTAATGGCATTGGGGAGTATTGACCTCTTCATCCTGTCTGAGGAGCATTGCATCGATAGTAACCTGTCGCTGAAACTGCTTCTCTGTCTCTGGATGGTGCTATGTAGAGGATGTTCAGAGTTTTCCATAATTGACCGTAGCCTACTCAGCGCCCTTCATTCAGCTACCGATGTTAAACTCTCCAGTACTTTGCCCACGACAGAGCCCGCCTTCCTTACCAGCTTATTAAGACGTGAGGCGTCCCTCTTCTTAATGCTTCCTCCCCAACACGCCACCACAAAAAGAGGGCGCTCTCCACAACTGACCTATCGAACATCTTCAGCATCTCACTACAGACATTGAATGACGCCAACCTTCTAAGGAAGTACAGTCGACTTTTCCACCTTTTCCTTCTTAATGTCTTTCTAGTTGTTTTCTGTTGGTTTTTAAAAGCTTCCTGATCCTCTAACTTCCCATTAATCTTTGGACTCCTATATGCCCTCTCTTTGGCTTTGATGTTGGCTTTGACTTTTCTTGTTCACAACGGTTGTGGTATATTGCCTTTAGAATACTTCTTCCTCTTTGGGACGTATATATCCTGTGCATTCCAAATTGCTTCCAGAAATTGCAACCATTGCTACTGTGCCATCATCCCTGCAAATGTTCTTTTCCAATCAATTTTGGCCAACTCATCTCTCATACCTTTGTTATTCCCTTTACTCCACTGTAATACTGATGCATTTGACATCATCTTCTGCTTCTGTAATTTCAGTCTGAATTCAATCATACTATGATCATTTCTCCCAAGGGTTCCTTTGCCTTAACTCTCTAATCCATTCCTGTTCATTGCACAGCACCCAATCCAGAATAAATGATCCCCTAGTGGGCTCAACCATGCGTTACTCTAAAAAACATTCATGGGCATTATAGATATTGCCCCTCTTGTTATCAGCACCAACCCCAATCTACCCGCATATTGAAATCCACCATGACTATTGTAACATTGCCCTTTTGGAATGCATTTTCTATTTCCCATCACAAGTTGTAGGCCATATTCTAAATACTGTTTGGGGGTCTGTTTATTTTGTGCCTGTAAAAAGTATTCACCAACCTTTTGAGATTTCATGTTATATTGTTTTACATCATTCAATCACAGTGGCTCTTTTTACAATGATCAACAGAAAAAGTCTGTCATGTCAGAATGAAAACAAACCTCTCCAGAGTGAACTAAATTAATTACAAATATAAAACACAAAGTAATTGATTGCATAAGTATTCACTCCCTTTAATACGACAGACAAAATCATCACTGGTGCAGCCAATTTATCTTGGAAGTCACAATATTAGTTAAATGGAGGTCACCTGTGTGCAGTCAAGGTGGTTCAATTGATTGTTGTAAAAACACACCTGTATCTGGAAGGACCAACTCTGGTAATTCAGTGTCCTAACAAAAACTACATCATGAAGAGAAAAGAACACTCTAACAACTCCACAAAAAGATTATTGAAAAAACACAAGTCAGGAGATGGATCCAAGAAAATGTCCAAGTCACTGAGTATCATTTGGAGCACAGTTAAGTCAATCATTAAGAAATGGAAAGAATATGACACAGCTGTAAATCTGCCAAGACCAGGCAGTCCTGAAGAACTGAGTGACTGTGTAGAAGGGGACTAGTGAGAGAGGCCGCCAAGAGACTGATGATGACTCTGGAGGAGTTACAAGCTTCAGCAGCTGAGATGGGAGGAACAGTGTATACTCCTGCTTCATAGGCTCTCCACATGTCACAGCTTTATGGGACAGTGGCAAAGATAATGCCAACGTTGAAAAATACTCACATGAAATCTTGGGTAGAGTTTGACAGAAGGCATGTGGGAGACTCTGAAGTCAGCTGGAAGAGGTTTCTGTGGTTTGATGAAACCAAAATTCGTCAGACTATTTGCTGTTTGGCATAAGCCAAATACCACAGGTCATCATAAACACACCATCCCCTCCATGAAACATTGTGATGGCTGCATCATGCTGTTGGGATGCTTCACTGCAGCAGGCCCTGGAAGACTTATGGAGTTAGAGGGTAAAATGAATGCAGCAGAATACAGAGAAATATTGGTGGAAAACGTGATGCAGTCTGCAAGAGAACTGCAACTTGGGAGAAGATTTGCTTGCCAGCAAGCAATGACCTGTGGTGAACTAGATATACCTGTCTGACTGCTCCTGTGGCTCCTCCCACAGACCCTGCTGACTGCTCCTGTGTCTCCTCCCACAGACCCCTGTATAAAGGCGACTGTGGGCTGCTGCTCTTCCTCATTTTCCCCAGGATGTAGTGTTGTTTATTCTTCCAGTCAATAAAAGCCGATATCTCGCTTCCTACGTCTCAGCGTGAGTTATTGATGGTGCATCAATTTTATTGACTGGAAGTTAAAACATGGAAACCGTTTTACGCCCAGAATGTTTAGATTTGGACCCCCAGGACCCTGACGCAGCTCTTGCCTTTGAACACTGGCTTGTATGCTTCCACTCATACTTGGAGGAGGTTCGTGCAACCGACCCAGCTGTTAGGCACAGACTTCTCCTCTTGAGGGTCGCCCCAAAAGTTTATTCATTCATCAGGGACCTCTCGACCTACGAAGGGGCGCTTGACGCCCTCAAAAGACAGTACCTGCGGCCGGTGAACGCAGTTTATGCACGGCATCGCTTGGCTACCCGAAAACAGCGGCCTACGGAGTCGACTGCTGAATTTCTCCGAGCTCTACAGGCACTCGTGCGGACTTGTGACTGCAAAACGCTCACAGTGGAACAGCATGTGGAACTCTTGGTCCGAGACGCCTTTGTGACCGGAATCCGGTCAGTGTATTTGCGCCAGCGGCTGCTGGAAAAAGCTGATCTGACCTTACGCTCAGCGATAGAGACGGCTGATACGTTGGAGGCTGCACAGCTGTACGCCGAGGCGGTCCAGCCGCGCGATTCCCCGCCGCCACCGGTTCCTGCGAGCGAATTCGCCAACGCCACTGCCAGTTGCGGTATCATGAACTCCCCGACCTCGTCAGGCATAAAACTTTGTTACTTTTGTGGGCTTCGGAAACATTCCAGAAACAGCTGTCCGGCTCGCGAAGCGACTTGTTCCAGCTGCGGGAAAAAGGGCCATTTCGCCAAGGTCTGTAAGTCTAAACCGCGCCCGGGGTCGAGCAGCGCTGCGTCTGAGACCTGGGGGCCACCATTTTGCATGCCCGGATGTGAACAACCATCTTTGCCGGCGTCACCATGCCCCGCCCCTACCTACCCGTGTGCGACCTGGGAGCCGCCATCTTGCATGCCCGGATGTGAGCGGCCATCTTTGCCAGCGTCACCATGCCCCGCCCCCGACTCACCCCGTTCAACGCTGGCTACCGTGACCCTCGATCAAAGCGCTCCGCACCAGCTCGCAAGGTCGATGACGGACATCCTGGTGCAGGGACACAGGACTAGCTGCCTGTTTGACACGGGCAGCACTGAGAGTTTTATTGACCCAGCCACAGTGCAACGCTGTGGACTCGTGACACGGCCGGTACGTCAGAAGATCACCTTGGCTTCTGGGTCGCATTCCACAGACATCCGGATGGGTTGTGTAGCGACATTGGTGGTGCAGGGCACAGAAGGAACTTTGCGTTCCTGGTCATGCCTCGACTGTGCGCACCTGTGCTGTTGGGGCTCGACTTCCAGAGCCATCTCAAAAGTGTGACTATGGCATATGATGGGCCCCTCCCACCACTCACTGTCAGGAATCCTCAGTTTGGTGGGACTTCGCCATATACTCCGTTACCACAAGCACATACACACCGAACCCCACATCCCGCCCAGCACCATGCCGATAGCTGTGCTACTGACACTACTTGCAGCCTCTCCACCCTCAAGATCCCTCCCCCATCGCTGTTCACCAACCTGACCCCCGACTGTAAACCGGTGGCGACTAAAAGCAGGAGGTACAGCGCAGGGGACAGGGCCTTCATTTAGTCAGAGGTGCAGCGGCTGCTCGGGGAGGGGATCATTGAGCCAAGCACAAGCCCTTGGCTGTCCCAGGTGGTTGTTGTTCGGACTGGGCAGAAAAATAGGATGGTAGTGGACTATAGCCAGACCATCAATAGGTTCACGCAGCTTGATGCGTACCCCCTACCCCGCATCGCGGATATGGTCAACCAGATAGCTCAGTACAAGGTGTACTCGACAATAGATCTGAAATCCGCTTATCACCAGCTCCCCATCCGCCCAGACGACCACCCCTACACCGCCTTCGAGGCGGGTGGCAGGCTCTATCACTTCCTGCGCATCCCATTTGGTGTCACAAATGGTGTCTCAGTCTTCCAGAGGGAGATGGACCGGATGGTGGACCAGTACAAACTGAAGGCCACATTTCCCTATCTAGATAACATCACCATCTGTGGTCGCGACTGGTCGGATCACGACGCCAACCTACAACGATTTTTCCAAGTGGCCGAAGCTTTGAACCTTACTTATAACAGGGACAAGTGTGTGTTCAGAACCACCCGACTCGCTATCCTTGGGTATGTCGTGGAGAACGGGGTCATTTGCCCTGACCCCAACCGTATGCGCCCCCTGTTAGAACTCCCTCTTCCCACCACTCTCAAGGCCCTCAGACGGTGCCTGGGTTTTTTCCTATTACGCCCAATGGGTCCCCCATTACGCAGACAAGGCCCGCCCCCTGGTCAAGTCTACCACATTTCCCCTCTCTGCCGAGGCCTGTGTGGCCTTCAGCTGCATTAAAGGGGACATTGCCAAAGCAACGATGCATGCGGTGGACGAGACCATTCCCTTCCAAGTAGAGAGTGACGCCTCTGACTTCGCGCTGGCTGCTACCCTCAATCAGGAAGGCAGACCAATGGCGTTTTTTTCTTGTACCCTTCAAGGCTCTGAACTTTGGCACTCCGCGGTGGAGAAAGAAGCCCAGGCCATAGTGGAAGCTATTAGGCACTGGAGGCACTATCTCACCGGCAAAAGGTTCACCTTGCTGACCGACCAGTGCTCGGTTGCGTTCATGTTCAGCAACCAACAGCGGGGCAAAATCAAAAATGATAAAATTTTGCGGTGGAGAATAGAACTCTCCACCTACAATTATGATATCCTGTACCGGCCTGGCAGACTCAATGAACCCTCTGATGCCCTATCCCGGGGAACATGTGCTAGCACACAGCTCGACCAGCTGTATGCCCTTCATGCCCATCTTTGCCATCCGGGGGTCACCCGATTTTACCATTTCGTGAAAGCCCGGAACCTGTCGTACTCCCTGGAGGACATCAGGGCGATGACCAGGGACTGCCAGATCTGCGCTGAGTGCAAACCGCACTTCTACCGTCCTGACACTGCGCAGCTTGTCAAGGCCACCCGCCCTTTTGAGCAACTGAGTGTTGACTTTAAGGGCCCCCTTCCCTCCACCGACCGCAATGTCTATTTTCTCAGTATTATTGACGAGTACTCGCGATTCCCCTTTGCCATTCCCTGCCCCGACACTACTACCACGTCTGTCATAAAAGCCCTGCACCAGCTCTTCACTCTGTTCGGATATCCTGCTATGTCCACAGTGATAGAGGGTCCTCCTTTATGAGTGACGAGTTGCGCCGGTTCCTGCTAGCTAGGGGCATTGCTACTAGTCGAACCACGAGTTATAATCCCCGGGGAAATGGACAGGTGGAGAGGGAGAATGCCACAGTGTGGAAGGCCACACTTTTAGCCCTTAAGTCAAAAGGGTTGCCGGTCTCCCGATGGCAGGAGGTCCTCCCTGAGGCACTCCACTCTATCCGCTCCCTGTTGTGTATGTCCACTAATGCCACCCCTCACGAACGCCTATTCTCTTTTCCCAGGAAGTCTGTCACTGGGACCACCCTACCAGTTTGGCTGACGTCCCCGGGGCCAGTGCTGCTACGTAAACATGCGAGGAGTAATAAGTACTCCCCGCTGGTCGAGAGGGTTCACCTCCTGCATGCTAATCCCCAGTATGCCTTCGTGGTCTTGCCTGATGGGCGGGAGGACACGGTCTGTGTCCGCGACCTGGCGCCCGCCGGAGCAGCAGACCACTACCCCGTACACTCCACGGTAACTATGAACCCTGTACCCGAGGTGACACCGCACACACCGTACCACACCCAGACTCCTCACGACGCTCATGTACCGGGCATCTCGTACGCGTCTATTCCGGGGGCCTCACACACACGCGAGGGATCCCTGACACCTCCTGTTGGGACAGAACCAACCCACTCTCCGTCTCTGGTGCAAACACCACCTCCGGCACCTGTGCCATCACCACCTCCGGCACCTGTGCCATCACCACCTCCGGCTCCTGTGCAAATGCAGCCGGAGCTACGTAGATCGCAGCGAACGATTCGACCACCTGATAGACTTAACCTGTAAATATACTTGGGGACTCTTTTAAAACAAAGGGGGGGTGAATGTGGTGAACTAGATATACCTGTCTGACTGCTCCTGTGGCTCCTCCCACAGACCCTGCTGACTGCTCCTGTGACTCCTCCCACAGACCCCTGTATAAAGACTGTGGGCTGCTGCTCTTCCTCATTTTCCCCAGGATGTAGTGTTGTTTATTCTTCCAGTCAATAAAAGCCGATATCTCGCTTCCTACGTCTCAGCGTGAGTTATTGATGGTGCATCATGACCCAAGCACAAAGACAAATCTACACAGGAATGGCTTTAAAACATGTATGTTAATGTCCTAGAGTGGCCAAGTCAGAGCCCAGACCTCAATCCAATTGAAAAGCTATGGGTCAATGTGAAAAGGGCTGTTCACTCATGATCCCCGTGCAACCTGACAGAGATTAAGCAGTTTTGTAAAGAAGAATGGGGAAAAATTGAAGTTTCCAGATGTGCAAAGTTGATAGAGACCTATCCACACAGACTCAAGGCTGTAATTGCTGCCCAAAGGTACATCCACTAAATACTGACTTGAAGGGGGTGAATACTTATGCAATCAATTACTTTGTGTTTAATATTTGTAATTAATTTAGATCACTCTGTGGACACCTGTTTTCACTTTGACACAAAATAGTCTTTTTTCAGTCAATCAGTGTCAAAAAAAGCTAAGTTAAATCTATTGTGATTCAATGTTAAAAAACAATAAAACATGAAATATCCCGGGTGGAGGGGTGAATATTTGTTTTGGCTCTAGAGTTCCCATCAGGGTCTTTTTACCCTTGCAGTTCCTTCGCTCTATCCAGAATAATTCAATACCTTCTGACCATATATCACCTCTTTCTACTGATTTGATTTCATTTTTTACCAGAGAACAATGCCACGTCCTCTGCCTTCCTGCCTGTCCTTTTGATACAATGTGTATCCTTGGACATTGAGCTCCCAGCTCTAATCTTCTTTCAGCCAGGATTCAGTGATGCCTATAACATCATACATGCCAATCTATGACTGGGCTACACATTCATCTGCCTTATTCCATATACCGCACATTCAAATATAACACCTCCTGTACTGTATTCACTCTTTTTAATTTTATCTGCCTTTCACATCACAACTTTTCCTGTTGACAACAATTTTGCCCTATCATCTGCCACTTCTTGCTAGGAGTCTCACTACAGATAACCTCTGTTTGTAAATTAGCAACCTCATCCTCAGCACTGTCATTCATCTACCAAATTAGATTACCTGCCTGTCACATCATCTTATTCTTACCCCCACTGGCACGTGGCACAGGCAGCAATCCAGAAATCACAAACCTGGAGGACCTGTTTTCTGCTTTCTACCTATCTCCCTAAAATCTCTCTTGACGACCTCCTCAGCTTACCTACCCCTCTCATTGTTACCAATATTTACCAGGACTTCTGACTGCTCACCCTCAGCCTTGAGAATGCCAAGGACCCAATCTGAGACATCCCTGATCCTAGCACTTGGGAAGCAATATAACATCTATCACACGCACAGTATCTCATCTCTGTTCCTCTAGCTATGGAATCTCCTCTCAATACTGCGGTCCTCTTCACCTCTCTACTCTTCTAGGGGTAATTACCTCTCTGTACTTCCTATCTATCATCTCCTCATTCTCCCATATGTTGAAGGTCATCGAGCTGCAGCTCCATTTCCTTAATACAATCGATCAGGAGAGAACCCTACCAAATACTTAACCTCACCCCAGCCTCACTTGGCATTCTGGAATGTTGTCCATCTGTCCCAGGTAACTTCTCCACATTAAGAGCTTTGAGTTTGCCTTGCACTTTCTCCATTGTCATAGCAATGACACTCATTCCAGCTCCCTGGCACTCACAGAGCTCTGGAACCCTGCTAGTGTCTTCCACAGTGAAGACTGATGTAAAGTACTAATTGAGTTCATCTGTCATTCCTTTGTCCCCCATTCGAACCTCACCAGCATCATTTTCCAGTGGTCTAATATCAATTCTCACCTCCCTTTTACTCTTTCTATAACTGACAAAACTTTTGGTACCCCGTTTTATGTTACTGACTTGTCTAACCTCTAATTTCATCTTTTCCCTTCTTATGGCTTATTTAGTTGCCTTTGTTGAATTTTAAAAGATTCACTTCTGTGCCTTGTGAACTATTCCCAGAAACTTCAGCTATCTCTGTTCTACTATCATCCCCAACAGTATCCTCCTCCAATCCACCTGGGTAAGCTCCTCTCTGATGCCTCTGTAATTCCCTCTATTCCACTGTGATGGTGATACATGTGAGTTGTGGTTCTCCTTCCCAAATTGCAGTATGAATTCAGTCATATTGTGATCATCGCCTCTTGAGGGTTCCTTGAGGTTAAGCTCCCTAATAAGATCTGGGTTATTACACAACACCCGATCTAAGATAGCCTTTCCCCAAGTAGGCTCAAGCAGAAGCTGCTCTAAAAAGCCATCTGATAGGCAATCAACAAACTCCCTCTATTGAGATCAGTCAACAACTTAATCTTCCCAATCTCTTTGCACATTGAATTCCCCCATTACAATTGGGTAATTACAATTTTCCTTATTGCATTCCTTTTCCAGTTCTCTCTGCAATCTTAACCCTACATCTTGGAGGCCTATATACGATTCACACAATGTTTTTTTTCACTCTTTTAGTTTCTTCACACCACCCACAAAGATTCAACATTCTCTGGCCCTATGTCACCTCTTTCTGAAGATATAATTCCATCTCTTACCAACACAGCCACACCACTGCCTCTGCCTTCCAGCCTGTCCTTTCCATACAAAGTATATGCTTTGGTGTTTAGCTCCCAAGTATGGCCTTCTTTCAGCCACAGCAGGACTCAGTGATGCCCACAATGTCATACCGAACAATCTCTAGTTGTGCCACCAGATTGTCCACCATATTCCGAGTGCCACGTGCATTTTAATACCCCACCATCACTCCTGCTTTCTTTGCCCTTTTGAATTTTGCCTCTGTGGTACAATTTAACTCTTTGCTCTGTCTGCATTTGTACCCAATCATTCGCTTGTCCTTCCTTACACTAATGTTACCCCCATCATCCACTTGTAAACCTGCAGGCTCATCCTCAACTCCTTCATCCTGGTTCACGTCCCTGTTGGAATGGGAATATTAAATACTTATTGGAATATTAAAATTGCAATAAAAGGCAATTTCAACATCCTTAATATTGACTGGGTTAGTCATCGTGCTGATGGATTTGTCAGGGCATAATTTGTAAAATGTGTTCTTGATTGTTTTATCAAGATATATGTAAATATATCATGAAGTGTTTCGAGAGGCTCGTCATGAGGCATATCAAGACCCTGCTGCCCCCCTCACTGGACCCCCTGCAGTTTGCGTACTGTCGCAACTGCTCAACGGATGACATCATTGCCACCACCTTCTACCTGGCCCTAACCCACCTGGAAAAAAAAAGACACATACGTTCGGATGCTGTTCATAAACTTCAGTTCAGTATTCAACACAATCATCCCTCAGAAACTGATTGGAAAGCTGAGCCTACTGGGCCTGAACATCTCTCTCTGCAACTGGATCCTAGACTTCCTGACTGGGAGACCTCAGTCAGTCTGGATCGGGAGCAGCATCTCCAACACCATCACACTGAGCACGGGGGCTCCCCAGGGCTGTGTGCTCAGTCCACTGCTGTTCCCTCTGCTGACCCACGACTGTGCTGCAACACACAGCTTGAACCATATCATCAAGTTCGCCGATGACACGACCGTGGTGGGTCTCATCAGCAAGAACGATGAGTCAGCTTACAGAGAGGAGGTGCAGCAGCTAACAGACTGGAGCAGAGCCAACAACCTGTCTCTTAATGTGAACAAAACAAAAGAGATGGTTGTTGACTTCAAGAGGGCACGGAGCGACCACTCCCCACTGAACATCGACGGCTCTGTGGTAGAGATCATAAAGAGCACCAAATTTCTTGATGTTAACCTGACGGAGAATCTCACCTGGTCCCTCAACACCAGCTCCATAGCAAAGAAAGCCCAGCAGTGTCTCTACTTTCTGTGAAGGCTGAGGAAAGTCCATCTCCCTCCCCCATCCTCATCACATTCTACAGGGGTTGTATCGAGAGCATCCTGAGCAGCTGCATCACTGCCTGGTTCAGAAGTTGCACCATCTCAGATCGCAAATCCCTGCAGTGGATAGTGTGGTCAGCTGAGAAGATCATCGGGGTCTCTCTTCCTGCCATCACGGATATTTACACAACACGCTGCATCCGCAAAGGAAACAGCATTATGAAGGACCCCATGCACCCCTCATACAATCTCTTCTCCCTCCTGCCGGCTGGGAAAAGGATCCGAAGCATTCGGGCTCTCATGACCAGACTGTATAACAGTTTCTTCCACCAAGCTATCAGACTCCTCAAGACCCGAAGCCTGGACTGACACCTTGCCCTATTGTCCTGTTTATTATTTATTGTAATGTCTGCACTGCTTTTGTGCACTTTATGCAGTCCAGTGTAGGGCTGTAGTCTAGTGTAGCTTTCTCTGTGTTGTCGTTTGGTTTTTTTTGACGTAGTTCAGTCTAGTTTTTGTACTGTGTCATGTAACACCATGGTCCTGAAAAACGTTGTCTCATTTTTACTGTGTGCTGTACCAGCAGTTATGGTCGAAATGGCAATAAAAGTGACTTGACTTGACTTGACTTGACTTAAATACCAAGTGTTTGTAGCTTGACTAGAGCATACTTGACACCTCATAGCAAGTGTGGCTGGGAAAGGGTTAACATGTCAGTGGGGAAGTACTTTATCCCAGTGAGCATCTTTCAATCAGTTTTTAAATATTTATGAAAAAATGGACCAGTGCTGAATCTGCATTTACCTGGAAAGTCGAGAAGTCTCAGACATTCTGCCACAAGAGGGGGGAGTAGGTACAGAGGGGATGTCAGGGGTAAGTTTTTTTACACTGAGAGTGGTGAGTGCGTGGAATGGGCTGCCGGTAGCGGTGGTGGAGGTGAATACGATACGGTCGTTTAAGAGACTTTTGAATAGGTGCATGGAGCTTAGAACAAGAGGGCCATGGGTAACCCTAGTAATTTCTAAGCTAGGGACACACACACACACACACACACACACACACACACACACACACACACAAACACATACACACATACACACACACACACACACACACACACACATCTTCGGTTGTCTATCAGAATCCGATGATGACATCCATTCCTTTAACGGTGAGATCTTTGATGACTATCCTGGACACACAAGTTCTATTGCAGGTGGGACATGTATATGTGGTAGTGATGGTAGTGATGGCAACCATGGCTGCATTTCTCCTGGCTCTCTTCTGCTGTCTTCTGGTTGTTCTTTCCATCTCCAGAATATGAACCCCATCCCTACACAGCTGTCGCCAAGTGTTACGGTCAGCAGCAACATTCTCCAGGTCCTCGGGTCTGATCTTGCATTTCCTTAAAGCATTCTTCATCTGATCCTTATAGCGATTCTTCAGCCCTCCAGCTGAGCGTTGACTGTGATGTAGCTGGCCGTATGCCAGCTACGTACGGCCTGTTACACACACACACAAGCTCAGACATTTATCTTTATCCAAGCCTTCTCTTCATTTACACCCAGACTCACCTGATCCTCCCTCAGCCTTGGTCCAGGGTGGCACGGTAGTCTAGTGGCTAGCACAACACTTTACACTACCAGCGACCCAGTTTCAATTCCTGCTGCTGCCTGTAACGAGTTTGTAGGTTCTCCCCACGACTGTGTCCGTTTCCTCCGAGTGACCACAAGACCATAAAGATATAGGAGCAGAATTAGGCCATTCGGCCCATCGAGTCTGCTTTGGGGTTTCATCACGGCTGATCCATTTTCCTCCAATCTCCTGCCTTCTCCCCGATAAGACCACAGGATTCCTCCCACAATCCAAAGACATACTAGTTGGCAAGTTGATAGGTCACTGTAAATTTTTCCCTGATTCGACCGGGGATAGCTGAGCAGCGAGGTGTGAAGAGCCAGAAGGGCCTATTCCACATTAATAAATAAATAAAATAAAAATCAATCTCGTCCTCTCCTCCAGGATTTCCCCTGCCCCTCACCCTGTGTGCACCCTTTCTCAGATCTCAAGCCTCCAACACTTGCCCACTGCTCCGTTTGCTGCACCCTGTTCACTACGTGGTAGCTTCCTGTGACCCTGCATTGTCCTCTCCTCCCCACCCAAGTGTCTCACTCAATCCCTGCTCAGGTGACACATGTCCCCGATGATCATGTGAGTGAGGCTGAGTGATGGTTGGACTGAACGAGGCACTGGAACGAGAAGGGAAAGAGGAAGATGAGGAATACGGTATTCCTAGGGGACTCCACAGTGAGGGGAACAGACAGGAGGTTCTGTCAACCTGATAGAGATACCCGCATGTTGTGTTGCCTCCCAGGTGCCAGGGTACGGGATGTCTCGGATCAGGTGCAGGGTATTCTGAGGGGGGGGGGGGGGGGGGTGAATGGCCAGAAGTCTTGGTACACGTTGGTACCAATGTCATAGGTAGAAAAAGGGAGGAGGTCCTGAAGAGAGAATTCAGGGAGTAAGGTCGGAAGCTGAAAAGCAGGACCTCTAGGATAGTAATCTCAGGTCTGCTGCCTGTGCCACTTGCTAGCGAGTGCATGATCAGACATATTAATGTGCGGCTGAGAGACTGGTGTAGGGGGCAGGGCTTCAGATTCCTGGATCATTGGGGCTTCTTCTGGGGGAGATATGACCTGTACAAAAAAGACATGTTATACCTGAATCCAAAGGGGTTCAAAATCCTAGTGGGTAAATTTACTAGAGCTTTTAGGGAGGGTTTAAACTAATTTGGCAGGAGGGATGGGAACCGGAGTGATAGGGCTGAGGATGGGGAAAACAGAAATTAATCAAAGATAGCGTGCAACAGAGATTCTAGAAAGAACAGGCAGGAGATGAAGCTTAGTCACAGCCAGTGGCATGAGGTACAGGGCAATAGAGGCATGGTGCAGTTAAAACAGAAAGCAATCAATACTGGACTGAAAGTGTTGTATTTGAATGCACGCAGCATAAGGAATTAAATGGACAATCTTGAAATTCAACTACAGATTGGCAAATATGCTGTTGTGACCATCTCTGAAACTTGGCTAAAGGATGGCTGGCATTGGGGGCTGAACATCCAAGGATATATGGTGTATCAGAAAGATAAGTTAGTAGACAGAGGGGGTGATGTGGCTCCATGTATAAGAAATAATATTAAATCATTGGAAAGAGATGACATAGGATTGGAAGGCGTAGAGTCTCTATGGGTTGAGTTAAGAAATGGCAAGGGTAAAAGGACCCTAATGACAGTTGTATACCGGCCTCTGAACAGCATTCGGGATGTGGATTACAAATTACAGCAGGAGAAAGAAAAGGCTTGTCAGAAGGGCAATGTCATGATAATCGTTGGGGATTTTAACAGAAAGTGGATTGGGAAAACCAGGCCAGTACTGGACCTCAGGAGAGAAAATTTGTAGAATGTCTAAGGGATGGCTTTTCAGAACAGCTTGTTGTTGAGCCCACTAGGGGATCGGCTGTGCTGGATTGGGTGTTGTGCAATGATCTGAAGATGATAAGAAAGCTTACGGTTAAGGAACCATTAGGGAACAGTGATCACAATATTTTCCAGTTCACTGTTGAGAAGGAGAAACTAAATTCCAATGTGTCGGTATTTCAGTGGAATAAAGGATATTACAATGGCACGAAAGGGGAACTGGCCAAAGTTGACTGGAAAGGGACACTAGCAGGAAGGACAGCAGAGAAGCAATGGCTGGAGTTTCTGTGAAAAATGAGGGAAGTGCAAGACAGATATATTCCAAATAAGAAGACATTTTCAAATGGAAGAAGAACACTACCGTGGCTGACAAGTGAAGTCAGAGCCAAAGTAAAAGCAAAAGAGAGGGTACACAAGGAAGCCAGAGCTAGTGGGAAGATAGAGGTTTGGGAAACTTTTAAAAACTTGCAGAAGAAAACTGACAAGGTAATTCAGAATAAAAAGATGAATTATGAATGGAAGCTGGTGACTCATATCAAAGAAGATACTAAAAGCTTTTTTAAGTACATAAAGGGTAAAAGAGAGCTGAGGGTAGTTATAGGACCAATACAAAATGATGCTGTAGATATTGTAATGAGAGATGGCAGAGGAACTGAATGCTTATTTTGCATCAGTCTTCACAGTGGAAGATGTCTGCAGTATACCGGACATTCAAGAGTGTCAGGCAGTGAAAATTACGACTGAGAAGGTGCTCAGGAAGCTTAATAGCCTGTGGGTGGATAAATCTCCTGGACCTGATGAAATGCACCCTTGGATTCTGAAGGAAGTAGCTGGAGAGATTGCGGAGGCATTAACAATGATCTTTCAAGAATCGATAGATTCTGGCATTGTACCAGATGACTGGAAAATTGCAACTGTTACTCCGCTATTTAAGAAGGGTGGGAGGCAGCAGAAAGGAAACTATAGACCTGTTAGCCTGACATCAGTGGTTGGGAAGTTGGTGGAATCGATTGTTAGGGATGAAATTAAGGAATACCTGGAGGCACATGACAAGATAGGCCAAAGGAAAATCCTGAAAGGAAAATCCTGCCTGACTAACCTACTGCAATTCTTTGAGGAAATTATAAGCAGGGTAGACAAAGGAGATGCAGTGGATGTGGTGTATATGGATTTTCAGAAGGCCTTTGACAAGGTGCGGCACATGAGGCTGCTTAGCAAGATAAGAGCTGATGGAACTACAGGGAAGTTACTAGTGTGGATGGAGCATTGGCTGGTCGGCAGAAAACAGAGAGTGGGAATAAAGGAACCAGTGGAGTTCCATAGAGGTCAGTGTTGGGACTGCTGCTTTTTAGGATATATGTCAATTATTTTGACAGCAGTATTAATGGATTTGTGGCTAAATTTGCAGGTGATACAAAGATAGGTGGAGGAGTAGGTAGTGTTAAGGAAACAAGAGAGCCTCAAGTCAAGTCAAGTCAACTTTTATTGTTGTTTCGACCATAACTGCTGGTACAGTACATAGTAAAAATGAGACAACGTTTTTCAGGACCATGGTTTACATGACACAGTACAAAAAACTAGATTGAACTATATAATAAAAAAAAACAGAGAAAAGCTATACTAGACTACAGACCTACACTGGATTGCATAAAGTGCACAAAAACAGTGCAGGCATTACAATAAATAATAAACAGGACAGTAGGGCAAGGTGTCAGTCCAGGCTTCGGGTATTGAGGAGTCTGATAGCTTGGGGGAAGAAACTGTTACATAGTCTGGTCATGAGAGCCCGAATGCTTCAGAGCCTTTTCCCAGCCGGCAGGAGAGAGAAGAGATTGTATGAGGGGTGCATGGGGTCCTTCATAATGCTGTTTCCTTTGCGGATGCAGCGTGTGGTGTAAATGTCCGTGATGGCGGGAAGAGAGACCCCGATGATCTTCTCAGCTGACCTCACTATCCGCTGCAGGGTCTTGCGATCTGAGATGGTGCAATTTCCGAACCAGGCAGTGATGCAGCTGCTCAGGATGCTCTCAATACAACCCTTGTAGAATGTGATGAGAATGGGGAGTGGGAGACGGACTTTCCTCAGCCTTCACAGAAAGTAGAGACACTGCTGGGCTTTCTTTGCTATGGAGCTGGTGTTGAGGGACCAGGTGAGATTCTCCGTCAGGTGAACACCAAGAAATCTGGTGCCTTTACGATCTCTACCGCGAAGCTGTCGATGTTCAGCGGGGAGTGGTCGCTCCGTGCCCTCCTGAAGTCAACAACCATCTCTTTTGTTTTGTTCACATTAAGAGACAGGTTGTTGGCTCTGCTCCAGTCTGTTAGCTGCTGCACCTCCTCTCTGTAAGCTGACTCGTCGTTCTTGCTGATGAGATCCACCACGGTCGTGTCATCGGCGAACTTGATGATATGGTTCGAGCTGTGTGTTGCAGCACAGTCGTGGGTTAGCAGAGTGAACAGCAGTGGACTGAGCACACAACCCTGGGGAGCCCCCGTGCTCAGTGTGATGGTGTTGGAGATGCTGCTCCCGATCCAGACTGACTGAGATCTCCCAGTCAGGAAGTCTAGGATCCAGTTGCAGAGGGAGGTGTTCAGGCCCAGTAGGCTCAGCTTTCCAATCAGTTTCTGAGGGATGATTGTGTTGAATGCTGAACTAAAGTCTATGAACAGCATCCGAACGTATGTGTCTTTTTTGTCCAGGTGGGTTAGGGCCAGGTGGAGGGTGGTGGCAATGGCGTCATCTGTTGAGCTGTTGGGACGGTACACAAACTGCAGGGGGTCCAGTGAGGGGGGCGGCAGGGTCTTGATATGCCTCATGACGAGCCTCTCGAAACACTTCATAATGATGGATGTGAGTGCAACAGGATGGTAGTCATTTAGGCAGGACACTGAAGACTTCTTCGGCACGGGGACGATGGTGGCGGCCTTGAAGCACATTGGAATGGTGGCGCTGCTCAGGGAGATGTTGAAGATGTCAGTGAGAACATCTGCTAGCTGGTCTGCACATCCTCTGAGCACTCTACCAGGGATGTTGTCTGGTCCAGCAGCCTTCCGTGGGTTGACCCTGCACAGGGTTCTTCTCACGTCGGCCACGGAGAGACACAGCACCTGGTCATTTGGAGGAGGGGTGGATTTCCTCGCAGCCGGGTCATTTTCTGAAGAGTAACTCTGAAAGTGGAGTCGCGGGTCCTCAGCAGCGCACACGCCTCTGCAGTCATCCATGGCTTCTGGTTGGCACGTAGAGTGATGGTCTTGGACAGAGTAACATCATCAATGCACTTGCTGATGTAGTTGGTCACTGATGCTGTGTACTCCTCTAAGTTGGTAGAGTCGCCATCGGTTGCAGCCTCCCTGAACATGTGCCAGTCAGTGTTCTCAAAGCAGTCTTGAAGAGCAGAGATGGCTCCTGCTGGCCAGGTTTTCACCTGTTCTGAACTGGTCTGGAGCGCCTGACGAGCGGTCTGTATGCTGGGATTAGCATAACAGAGATGTGGTCTGAGTAACCGAGGTGGGGGCGGGGCTCTGCCCGGTACGTGTTGGGGATGTTTGTGTAAACCAGGTCCAATGCATTCTCCCCCCTTCTTGCAAAGTCCACATACTGATGGAATTTGGGGAGCACTGACTTAAGCCTGTAGAGAGACTTAGATAGTTTAGGGAAATGGGCGAAGAAATGGCAAATGACATACAATGTTGGAAAGTGTAGGGTCATGTACTTTGGTGGAAGAAATAAATGGGCAGACTGTTATTTAGATAGGGAGAGAATTCAACATGCAGAGATGCAGAGAGACTTGGGAGTCCTTGTGGAAGATACCTTAATGGTTAACCTCCAGGTTAAGTCGGTTGTGAAGAATTTGGCATTCATTTCCAGAGGTATCGAATATAAGGGTGGGGATGTGATGTTTAGGCTCCATACGGCACTCGTGAGATCACACTTGGAGTGTTGTGTGCAGTTTTGGGCTCTTTATTTTAGAAAGGATATACTGACATTGGAGAGGGTTCAGAGAAGATTCACGAGAATGAATCCAGGAATGAAAGTGTTACCACATGAAGAACGTCTGGCAGCTCTTGGGCTGTGTTCCCTGGAGTTCGGGAGAATCAGGGGGGATCTCAAAGAAACATTCCGAATGTTAAAAGACCTGAACAGATTAGATGTGGCAAAGTTATTTCCCATGGTAGGAAATAACATGCTAGGAGAAGCGGACATGACTTCAGGATTGAAGGACATCCTTTTAGAACTGAGATGTGGAGAAATTACTTTAGTCAGAGGGTGGTAAATCTGTGGAATTTGTTGCCACGAGCGGCTGTGGAGGCCAAGTCACTGGGCGTATTTAAGGCAGAGTTAGATAGATTCTCGATTAGCCAAGGCATCAAAGGGTTATGGGATGAAGGCCGGGGAGTGGAGGTGACTGGAAAAATTGGATCAGCCCATGATTGAATGGCGGAGCAGACTCGATGGGCCAAATAGACTGCTTCTGCTCCTATATCTTATGGTCTAACACTAAGTGAAGGATGGACAGAGAAATCCACAATGTGGAACAGTGTGTGAAGACCTTTGACACCTCATTCCTTGCTGGGGGGCATTTTGGGTCCCAGTGAGGTTCACAGGACTGGAGAGTGAGTGAGCGAGTGGAAAGCACTGAGTTTGCGGATCACATGGAGGAGGGGTGTGAGGGGAAAGGGTGACCCTCCACCTCGGTCATCCGTTGTTAATGCTCTTAATTCAGGACTCGGCCAGTCCAACTGATAAATGTTTGGAAGTTCAGTTCATGGCAGTACCGCTTTCAACCAGACGATGGGGATAGCGAGCGGCCCGAAGGTCAACTTCACGGAGAAGATCCCCACCTGCTGCTGGTAACCGGTACTGCAGGAAGAGCCGAAAATACCGGGAACATGATCAGGTTTAACATCACCGGAACAGGTCGTGAAATTAGCGGCAGCAGTACAATGCAATACATGATAAATATAGAAAAAAATCAATGAATCAGAGGAAGTATGGCAGAGGGGAAAAGGCTGTTCCTGAATCGCTGAGTGTGGGTATTCAGGCGTGTAAAACTGAGAAGGTGTGTCCTGGCTGATTGTTTTTATTATAATAATTATATTATTATTATTATTATTATTATTATTATTATTATTGTTGTTGTTATTGATTATTTTAAATAATGGAGGCCACATTTCTGAGGCAGCGCTGCTTGAAGATGTCTTGGATACTACGGAGGCTAGTACCCAGGATGGAGCTGACTAATTTTCCAACTTTCTGTAGGAATCTTTTCCTCAGCTTTCCACTGGAATAGAATAGAATAGATAGATAGATAGATAGATACTTTATTCATCCCCATGGGGAAATTCAACTTTTTTTCCAATGTCCCATACACTTGTTGTAGCAAAACTAATTACATACAATACTTAACTCAGTAAAAAAAAATATGATATGCATCTAAATCACCATCTCAAAAAGCATTAATAATAGCTTTTAAAAAGTTCTTAAGTCCTGGCGGTAGAATTGTAAAGCCTAATGGCATTGGGGAGTATTGACCTCTTCATCCTGTCTGAGGAGCATTGCATCGATAGTAACCTGTCGCTGAAACTGCTTCTCTGTCTCTGGATGGTGCTATGTAGAGGATGTTCAGAGTTATCCATAATTGACCGTAGCCTACTCAGCGCCCTTCGCTCAGCTACCGATGTTAAACCCTCCAGTACTTTGCCCACGACAGAGCCCGCCTTCCTTACCAGCTTATTAAGACGTGAGGCGTCCCTCTTCTTAATGCTTCCTCCCCAACACGCCACCACAAAGAAGAGGGCGCTCTCCACAACTGACCTATAGAACATCTTCAGCATCTCACTACAGACATTGAATGACGCCAACCTTCTAAGGAAGTACAGTCGACTCTGTGCCTTCCTGCACAAGGCATCTGTGTTGGCAGTCCAGTCTAGCTTCTCGTCTAACTGTACTCCCAGATACTTGTAGGTCTTAACCTGCTCCACACATTCTCCATTAATGATCACTGGCTCCATATGAGGCCTAGATCTCCTAAAGTCCACCACCATCTCCTTGGTCTTGGTGAAATTACAGGCCCTTCGGCCCACAATGTCGTGCCGATGTGGCTTTGTATTCTATCTTAGTTCGCTTGCCTTTTTTCGGGCTTTTGGGAGGGTGGGTGTGTCTAGAGTTAGGAATGTTTTCCCATTGGGTGGACCGGAACATGCGTGTTTTTTATATGGTTGTAACTCTTCATCACCGCCATCTGTGATAATCCCATATTGGTATGCGTTCTGCGCATGTATAATGTAATTTAGAATAAAATTATAGTATGGAAGTTAAACGGATTAATGTAATAAGTTGGAATGTACTTGGTTGGAATCATCCTATTAAATGAAAAAAAGACTTAAAATTATTAATCGATTCCAACCTGATCTAATTTTTGCTCAGGAGATGCATATCAGGGCGGGAGATCAAAATAGGTTTTTTGGATAGTGGAATGCATTACAGCTCCATGCTACTTCTCAGAGTAAAACTAAAGGCGTATCTATCTTTATTAAATCTAATATATTTACTCAAGAGGATATTGAATCAGATTCTAACGGTAGGGTTTTAATTGTTAAAGGAGTGATTTGTAACAGAAAGGTCAATTTGTATGGTCCTAATTTAGATGATCCTTTTTTTAAAAAAAAAGTATTTGCTTTATTGCTGGATTTAAATGAATATATGTTGATAATGGGTGGAGATTTTAACTGTTGTTGAAATCCTATGATTGACAAGAGCTCAACTAATCAGCGTGTGGTGAATTACATATACCTGTCTCACGCCCCCCCCCCCCACCCGCTGACTGCTCCTGTGGCTCCTCCCACGGACCGTGGCTCCGCCCACAGACCCCGGTATAAAGGCGATTGGAGGCACAGCCCCGGTCTCAATCTCCAGGATGTTGTGTGGTGGCAATTTGCTGCTTGTTCTTTCTTTCAGCCAATAAAAGCCTTTACCTCACCTCACGTCTCCGAGAGTTATTGACGGTGCATCACAGCGACTTCCAAATCGTTCTGCATATCGAATTATGGAGGCATTTACACCCTGATAACAGAGAATATTCCTTTTTTTTGCATGTCTATAAAAATATTCGAGGATTGATTATGTTATACTTGATCCCCTCCTTTCGCCTAATGTTAAAAACTGTGAATCTGACGCTATTGCTGTATCTGATCATGCGCCTTTGAGTTTGATGATGTCATTCTTGCCCGTCCACCATGGCGCATGTCTCAGACTTTATTGCAAAACTCTGATTTTATCAGTTTTATTGAAAGCCAGATAAAAGATTTTTTTCTTTTTAATGATATAGGAGGTATGTCCAAATTAATTATATGGGATACATTCAAAGCATTTTTACGTGGTCAGATTATTTCTTATTCAACTAAATTTTTAAAAACAGACGAAAGCAGAATTAGACAAAATTTCAAAACAAATTAAAGATTTAGATAAATATTTATTCAACTTCCCCTAATATTGACTTATTTTTAAAAAGGGTGGAATTTCAATCACAATATAACCTATTATTAACTCATCCAATTGAAGGTTATCTACTTAAGCTAAAGAGCCAAATTTATATGTTTGAAGATAAAAATAATAAACTACTAGCATTTGAATTAAAATCGGCTGGAGCCAAAAGGCAAACTTTGAAAATTCGTAGGAAGGATGGTACCTTGACTCGGGAATATGAAGAAATCAATAAGATTTTTCAAGATTTTTATACTGAACTTTATAAATCTCAATCTTCAGTAGATTCTTCTGAAATGAATGCTTTTTTACGAAAGATTGCTTTTCCTAAAATTTCTGCTGAGGATCAAAAAACTCTTGATTCCCAAATTACTGAATCCGAAATTCATAAAGCTATTTTTTCAATGCAATTTGGTAAGGCCCCGGGACGCGATGGTTATCCTGTAGAATTTTATAAAAAATTTGGAAAACTGCTTTCTTCATAAATTTTGGAGATGCTTAAAGATTCTTTTGTGAAAAGTGATTTACCCTCTACTTTTTATGAGGCTTCTATTTGTTTAATTCTCAAAAAGGATAAAGATCCCACTGATTGTGCCTCATACAGGCCTATTTCATAATTGACTGTTGATGCTAAGATTCTGTCAAAGATAATTGCCAATCGGGTGAGAGTATTTTGGGTAAAATCATTTTTAAAAATCAAACAGGCTTTATAAAGGGTTGTTACTCTTTTTCAAATGTTCTTAGACTATTTTAAACATTATATATTCGCCCTATTCTAAAACTCCACAATGCATTGTATCTTTGGATGCTGAAAAAGCATTTGATTGAGTCAAATGGAAATAATTATTTAATGTTTTAGAAAAATTTGGTTTTGTTATTAATTTTAACAATTGGATTAAAATGATATATAAAGTTCCTGTTGCTACTGTTGTCACTGATAACTGTAGGTCTTTTTTTCATCTATCACGGGGGACAAGACAAGGTTACCCATTAAGTCCTTTGTTATTTAATTTAATAAAAGAACTGCTTGCTATTGCTCTTCATGAAGCCAAAAATGAATTACTTCTGAATTAGTAAAAGTGAATTGCTTCCTTTAAATGAATCTGTCTCTATATATGATAATATTCCTTTCAAAGTTATGGATTCTTTTAGATATTTAGATGTCATAATTAATAAAAAATATAAGGATCTTTATAAAGCCAATTTTCCTTCTTTAGTGGACTCTATGAAGTACGGTACTCATTTAGTAGATGGAGCCCACCTACATTTTCACTTGTTGGTCATATTCATGTAGTTAAAATGATGATTTTACCAAAATTTCTATATTTATTTCAGAATATTCCTTTTTTTTTGACTAAGAGGTTTTTGATCGGATTGATTATATTATTCTATCTTTTATTTGGGATAATAAAAGACCAAGAATTAGTAAATGTCATTTACAAAAGTTGAAAAAGGATGGAGGTCTTGCTTTGTCTAATCTAAGCATGTATTATTGGGTTGTTAATTTGCGATATATGTCCTTTTGGTTATATTGGGGTGATAGGAATGACCAGCCAATTTGGGTAGACCTGGAACTGAGAGCTGTGAGTTTTATTTAACTTCGTTATTAGGAGTTGCTCTACCTATGCAATTAGCTAAAGTTGCTGATTTAAACCTGTATCCTGTGGTTAAGCACTCTTTACAAATTTGGCTCCAGTTCCGCAATTTTTTTTAATCTGAAAAAATTTAAACTTTATAGTATCATTTATCGTAATTACTTCTTTAAACCTTCCCTGAGCAATCCAAGTTTTTTACTTTGGAAAAATAAAGGTATTAATTCTTTTTTGGATTTATTTAAAGAAGGCAGATTGATGTACTTTGAACAATTGGTCAATAAATATTCTCTCTCATATTTACACTTTTTACAATATCTTCAAGTTAGACATCTTTTACAGAAATATTTAAGTAATTTTCTTTACATATTGGAAACGGACTTGTTAGATACTATTATGAATATGAACCCTTCGGTGAAAGGTTCTAGTGAAAGAATTTATAATTTATTGTTACAATGGGATAAGCGTCCTTTACTTAAGATTAAACAGGATTGGGAGAAGGAAGTCAATTTGACTTTTATATGGGAGGATTGGACGCAGATTCTGAAGCTGGTTAACTCTTCTTCGATCTGTGCTAGTCATTCACTGATTCAATTTAAAATTGTACATTGTTACCATTTGATGAAGGAGAGACTTTCTAAAATATTTCCCACTGTTGACAAGTATTGTGATAGATGTAAAACTGAGATAGCTACACTGACACATATGTTCTGGTCATGTTCTATATTAGAACAGTTTTGGAAGTCAGTCTTTTTGACAATTTCTAGAGCACTCGACTTACAGTCTAATAAATTGACTGTGCTTTTTGGAATAATTCCTCAAAATATCCATGGTATTTCTGTGTCTGACCAACATGTTATTGAATTTGTTACATTGATAGCTAGGAGGGCCATTTTGTTGAAATGGAAGGATATATCAGCTCTTACTTTGTCACAATGGTTCTCTCAAGTGATGCAGTTTCTTAGTTTGGAGAAAATTAGAAGCCCAACCTTTGAACCTTTATTTGATTTTGAGATGGGGCTCATTTGCTCACTATTATTATTTCAGTTAACTGATTAGATTTCCTCCACGATCTAAGTGTAAATTTTTTTTGATATATCTTTTTTTCTTGTTGGCGGTTTATTTTTATTTTTATTGTTTATTTTTAGAAGCTTTCTGTATGATTCATGGCTCCGGGGTTGTACCCCAAATGGGTTTTTTTTCTCACCTTTCTTGCTTAGTAGGGTTAATTTATATACACAAAAATTTTCAATCTTTAAGATAATTTCTTTTTTTTGAGGCATTGTAAGTGTTGTTACTTTGATGTACCTGTATTATTTTTGAATAATAACAGAAAGATTTGAAAAGAAAAGAAAAAAATAAATCAATGAATTAGAGGAAGTATGGCAGATGGGAAAAAGCTGTCGCTGAATCGCTGAGTGTGGGCATTCAGGCTTGTAAAACCGAGAAGAGGGTGTGTCCTGGCTGATGGTTACTTTTGATAATGGAGGCCGCATTTCTGAGGCACCGCTGCTTGAAGATGTCTTCGATACTACAGAGGCTAGTACCCATGATGTAGCTGACTAATTTTCCAACTTTCTGTAGGAATCTTTTCCTCAGCTTTCCACTGGAATAGAACAGAATAGTACAGCACATTACAGGCCCTTTGGCCCACAATGTTGTGCCGACCCTCAAACCCTGCCTCCATATAACACCCCACCTTAAATTCCTCCATATACATATAAACTTCACTAGTGTATCTGCCTCCACCACTGACTCAGGCAGTGCATTCCACACACCAACCACTCTCTGTGGAAAAGACTTCCTCTAGTATCTCTAATATCACTGGGATCGCTCTCTTTGCCACTCCCTGATCCATCGGTGAGATACGGCATAGAATGGGAGACCATATCATCGGGCGCCTTCTCTCCACCCGCCACAAAAGCTGGGATTCCAGTGGCCATCCATTTCAATTCCACTTCCCATTCCCATTCCGATATGTCACTCCATGGCTTCCCCTACTGCAACGATGAGGACACACTCAGGTCGGAGGAGAAACACGTAACACACTGTCTGGGTAGCTACTACCTGACCGAATGAAAATCCATTTTTCCAATGTCCAGTAATTTATCCCCCTTCCCCCTCTCTTTTATCATTCCCCATTTAGGTTCCACTGCCACCCCTTCTCCTCTCCCCACCTATCACCTCCCTCTGGAACCCTCATCCTCCCCTTTATTCTGGGGTCCAACCCCTCAACATCAGATTCCCTGAACCTCTTTACATTTTCCACCTGTCACCTCCCAGCTTCTTCCTTCATGCTCCCTCCCCCACCCACTCACCTGGCCTCACCGATCACAAACCCTTTGTACTCCTTATCCTCCCCGTCTAATTCTGGCTTCTGCTGCTTTCCTTCTTGTCCTGATGAAGGTTCTCAACGCGAAACATCAACTGCTTATTCCCCTCCATTAGTGCTGCCTGCCCCGCTGAGTTCCTCCGGCACTTTGCTTGTGTTGCTCGGGATTTCCAGCATCCGCAGAATCTCTTGTGTCAGATAGACCATAAGACAGAGGAGTAGAAATAGGCCATTCAGCCCATCGAGATGCTCTGCCATTCTGCCATGGCTGATTCTGGACCCCACTCCACCCCATACACCTGCCTTCTCGCCATATCCTTTCATGCCCTGACGGATCAGGAAACTATCAACTTCCGCCGTAAATTTACCCACAGATTGGGCCTCCACATATTCTGCGGCAGAAGATTCTAGATTCACTACTCTCTGGCTAAAAAAGAAATCCTCCTTATCTTTGTTCTCAAAGCTCGTTCCTCAATTTTGAGGCTGTGCCCTCTAGTTCTGGTTACTGTACCCCCACCAGAGTAAACATCCTCTCTACATTCACCCCATCTGGACCTTTCAACATTCAGTCGGTTTCAATGAGATCCTCCCGCACTCTTTTAAATTCCAGTGAGAACAGGCCCAAAGCTGCTAAACGCTCCTCACATGTTAACCCCTTCATTCCCAGAATCATCTTTGTGAACCTCCTCTCGACTCTCCAATGACAACACGTCCTTTCTGAGTTATGGGGCCCAACATGGTTGACAATACCCTAAGTGTGGCTTGACTAGTGTCTTTTAAAGGCTTAGCATTATCTCCTTACTTGTATATTCTATTTCCTTTTAAATAAATGCCATCATTGCATTTGCCTTCTTTACCATAGACTCAGCCACCGAATTATCCTTCTGGGAGTCTTGCACGGGACTCTTAAACCTCTCTGCACCTCTGATATCTGAACCATCTCTTCATTTAGATAATAGTCCAGGCCAGTTTTCCTTTTACGTAAATGCATTATCGTGTATTTCCCAACACTGTATTCCATCTGCCACTTTCTTGCCCATTCTTCCAATGTGTCTAAGTCCTGCTGCAATCGCATTGTTTCCTCAGCACTACTTACCGTTCCACCTATCTTTCTGTCATCTGCAAACTTTGCCACACTTCCATGATCTCTCTCTTTCAATCTTTTTATTAATATTTAAATTATTATGAATGAGATACAATTCAAATAATGGTAAGGGATTACAAATATATAGACTCCCATTATACATAAAGTATTACATAAACAATGAATAGAGCATAAGTAAGTTTCCCAAAACATCAACCGTATAGTATATATATGAACAAGGTAAGTTTAGATATTTCATAATATATAATGTAAAAAAGTGAAAAAAAAAATCTATCTAAGGAAGTTAGCTAATCTACTAATCTAGTATCAAGAAAAAGAAAAAAAAAACAAAAAAGAAAAAAAAATAAAAAAAACTTTTAAAAAGAGAAAAAAAAAGGGCTGTTCATAGTATCTCACGAGTATACATAAACATCAATGACGTCAACTCCGATCCTCTCAACATACATACGATTAAGGCTGAAAAAAAACCAATAAGCCCGGCACAGGGCCATTACATCATATGAAAATATTGAATAAATGGTCTCCATATCTTTTCAAATTTAATAGAAGTATCAAATACAGCACTTCTAATTTTTTCTAAATTTAAACATAACATAGTTTGAGAAAGCCAATGAAATACCGTGGGAGGATTAATTTCCTTCCAATTCAACAGAATAGATCTTCTAGCCATCAAAGTGAGAAAAGCAATCATTCGACAGGCGGAAGGAGATAAGTGAAGTAAGTCCATCATCGGTAAACCAAAAATTGCGGTAATAGGATGGGGTTGTAAATCAATGTTCAATACCGCCGAAATAATATCAAAAATATCTTTCCAATATTTTCTCAAAAGTGGACATGACCAAAACATATGAGTTAAAGAAGCGATTTCTAAATGACATCTGTCACAAATAGGGTTTATATGAGAATAAAAATGAGCTAATTTATCCTTGGACATATGGGCCCTATGTACAACCTTAAATTGTAATAATGAATGTTTGGCACATATAGATGATGTATTAACTAATTTAAGAATTCTATCCCAATTCTCAATAGGAATAATAAGATTAAGTTCTCTTTCCCAATCATTTTTGGTCTTATCAAAGGGCACTGAACGTATCTTCATAATTATATTATAAAGTTTTGATATAAGCCCTTTTTGAAAAGGGTTTAGTTCTAACAAACTTTCCAAAGTATCTGAAGACAGAGAATTTGGGAACGAAGGAAGTACCGTACTTAAAAAATGCCTAACCTGTAAGTATCTAAAAAAATGAGATCTAGGCAAATTATATTTATTAGCTAGTTGCTCAAAGGACATAAAACAGTTGTCCAAAAATAAGTCGGAAAATCTTAATAATCCCTTAGTTTTCCAAGCCAAAAAAGCATGATCTATAATTGAGGGATGGAAAAAACAATTAGATACAATAGGACTATTTAACATGAATTGAGTCAATCCGAAAAATTTCCGAAATTGAAACCATATACGTAAGGTATATTTAACTATCGGGTTGTCAATTCGCTTCGGCAATTTAGAAAGAGCAAAAGGGAGAGATGTCCCTAAGATAGAACCCAGAGCATAAGCAGAAACCGATTTGGTTTCCAAACTCACCCAATGAGGGCCAAAAGGACCATCCCATTCTTTCAACCAACATATCAAATATCTAATATTAACTGCCCAATAATAAAATCTGAAATTGGGTAATGCCAACCCACCATCCTTCTTTGTCTTCTGTAAGTATATTTTACCTAACCTGGGATTTTTATTCTGCCATATATATGAAGAAATTTTTGAATCAACATTAGTAAAAAAGGATTTCGGAATAAAAATTGGTACCGCTTGAAAAACATATAAAAATTTAGGTAAAATAACCATCTTAATAGCATTAATCCTACCTATCAGAGATAAAGATAATGGTGACCACTTAGTAAACAAACCTTTAATCTGATCAATTAAGGGTAAAAAATTAAACCGAAATAATTCTTTATGGTTTTTGGTAATTTTAATCCCTAAATAAGTAAAAGAATCGTTAGCTAATTTAAAAGGTAAAATACCATAATTTGGGACCTGTTTATTCAAAGGAAACAATTCACTCTTATTAAGATTTAACTTATACCCAGAAAACTCACTAAATTGAGCCAACAATGATAAGACTGCTGGAATAGATTTCTCAGGATTAGAGATGAATAATAATAAATCGTCTGCATATAAAGATACCTTATGAATATCTGTTCCACGATTAATACCCAAAATATCATGTGATTCTCTGATGGCAATTGCCAAAGGTTCTAAGGCGATGTTAAATAGTAATGGACTAAGAGGACAACCTTGTCTAGTGCCCCGAAATAAACGAAAAAATGGAGATCTTTGATTATTAGTAAACACCGAGGCTACTGGAGTTTGATATATCAGTTTAATCCAAGAAATGAAGGTCGGACTAAAATTAAACTTCTCCAACACATAAAATAAGTAGGGCCATTCAACTCTATCAAATGCTTTTTCCGCATCTAATGATATAACACATTCTGAAGTATTATGTGAAGGAGTATAAACAATATTCAATAATCTCCTAACATTGAAAAAAGAATAGCGATTTTTAATAAAACCGGTTTGATCTTCCGAAATAATTTGGGGTAATACCTTCTCCAACCTAGAAGCCAGCAACTTGGAAAAAATCTTAGAATCCACATTCAATAAAGATATTGGTCTGTAGGATGCACAATCAGTAGGGTCTTTATCTTTCTTCAGTATTAAAGAAATGGAAGCTCTATAAAAAGATTGTGGCAACTTCCCCAATCTAATTGCTTCTTCAAACACCTTGCATATCCAAGGAGATAGAGTATCAGAAAAACATTTAAAAAATTCTACTGTAAACCCATCTGGACCTGGTGCTTTCCCAGAGTTCATTGTGGAAATAACCCCTTTAATTTCCGCATCTGTAAACGGAGTATCTATTACTGAAATATCATCAGATGATAGTTTTGGAAAATTCAATTTCCCGAGAAAATCACACATGGTATTATGATCCTGAGGGAATTCAGATTTATACAGGGAGTTATAAAAGTCTTGAAAAGACTTATTTATGTCATCATGGTTAACTGTCAAATCCCCATTCTGCTGTCGAACCTTAGTAATCTGGCGTTTAACTGAAACATTCTTCAGCTGACTAGCTAACAGTTTTCCTGATTTATCACTATGTATATAGAAATCAGATTTGGTTTTCATTAATTGATTTTCTATCGGAGATGTAAGTAATAAACTATGTTCCATTTGAAGTTCAACCCTTTGTTTATAAAGTTCCATGCTAGGAGTAGTCGAATATTTCTTGTCAATCTCTTTAATTTTATCAACCAGTAAAAGAGTTTCCTTCTTAATACGTTTTCTCAGACCAGCAGAATACGAGATAATCTGTCCACGTATATACGCTTTTAAAGTGTCCCAAAGTGTTCCACATGTGATATCCTCCGTGGAATTAGTTGAAAAGAAGAAATCAATCTGTTCCTTCATAAATTTAATAAAGTCCGGTTCTTGCAATAAGGTAGAGTCAAATCGCCATTGTCTAGCATTTAAAGCTGTATCCGTAAAATTAATAGAAAGTTTTAAAGGAGCATGGTCAGAAATAGCTATAATATCATAATTACAACCAATTACCGATGGAATAAAACAAGAGTCAATAAAAAAATAATCAATTCTCGAATAGGAGTGATAAACATGTGAGAAAAAAGAAAACTCTTTGTCATTAGGATGACGAAATCTCCAAATATCAAAAACTCCATTATCAGTCAAAAAGGAGTTAATACAAGTGGCCGACTTATTGGGTAGAGTCTGAATAGTTGTAGATTTGTCCATCAAAGGAATTAAACAACAATTAAAGTCACCACCCATTATTAATTTATATTCATTTAAATTAGGTAAAGAAGTAAATAAGGACTTAAAAAAGTCAGGACAATCCACATTTGGGGCATAAACATTAACCATAGCAACCTTTTTATTACCGAGTAAACCCGTAATTAACAAAAATCTACCATTCGGATCCGAAAGAATATCGTGTTGAACAAATGTAATAGAGGAGTCAATAAAAATTGAAACTCCCTTAACTTTGGCATTCGAATTCGAATGATATTGTTGACCCCGCCAAGACCTAAAAAAGCGATATTTGTCCTCCTTCCTCACATGAGTTTCTTGTACAAAAATAATATGAGCATTAAGTCTTTGGAATACTTTGAAAATCTTCTTTCGTTTAATCGGATGGTTTAATCCATTAGTATTCCAAGACACAAAGTTAATGGTTTGAACCATGTTTCCAAAGTCATCCCTTTGGTATATAAAGGGTTAACCATGTTATAAACTCATGCATCCGGAAGAGGGACAAAAATAAAGAGCGGACCCGGAAGTGACGACATCGTAGACATATTTGTAGTTCATGAACAGCCCAAGTAAAAAAACTAAAACAAATTGATAAGAAAGAAATTAAAAAAGAGAACAGACCAACCCCCACCCCCATATGAAAAAGAAAAAAAGCCAAAATATGGCTAGAAAAAAGAAAAAATGAAACTAACTCTAACCCCATATCAGCGGCAGATCACTCCGTGATTAACGGATATATATAAAAAACCACCCGAACTTTAAGAATTATGATCACAGTACTAAAAACTACGCTTCTTAATATGCTGAGTTGTAAAGAAAAAGGGAATAAAATCATTAAAAGTTTATAAATCGGGTTATAACCCAAACAAATCAAGAAGTATTTAAACAATGATAAGCGATGCATTATAGGAAGAAGACGAAAAAAGAAGCAATAACGCCATCTTAAACTAAACCAATACTTTACAAAAAACCATTATCTTGATATTAAACAAAAAATTCACTTCGAAAGGTTAAAAATATACCTTCAAGGGAACAAAAATAGTAGACAAAAATATAGTATAGTAGTTAAAGTGTATAAGACAGAGCGATTAATATAACGAAAACACACTTTAACTTAAATATGAAGTATAGGATAAACCTACACCAATAACCAGAGACTAACCCTGATTTAAAAAATCAAAAACCATCTTTCACGATCAGAATCACTCATTTACTGGAGAGTAGTAACTGTATCAGTAGGGAAGTTCTCTTCCAAATACTTTTTCGCTTCGAAGGTAGACAAAAATACTTTACGCGGAGCATTCGGGGGGGAGATCCTGAGCTTCGCCGGGTATAAGAGCGCAGGTTTTAGATTTTTCTCGTAACATTCAGACATCAGAGGTTTAAAAAGCAGCCTTTTTCTCATGATTTCTGGGCTAAAATCCTGGACCAAGCGAAAACAATAATCACGAAATTTAATCATCCCAGCCCTTCGAGCTTCACGAATGAGTTGTTCTTTATCGTGTACGTAATGAAATCGGACGATTACCACCGGGGGCTTATCTGAAACCGTCGGTGATCGACTCCAAATTCTATGTGCTCGGTCAAGTAGCGGAGGGTTTACTGGAAAAACCGACGGAAACGCATCTTTTAGAAATTGAGCAAAGTATTTCGAAGGATCGCCTTGTTCTATGCCGTCTGGGAGACCAAGTATGCGTAGGTTCTGTCTTCTGGACCGATTCTCCAAATCGACACTCTTGGCTTTAAGTGTCTCCACCAATTTAATAGTCGAAATTAAATCTTGTTGCAATTTTTCAATTGTCGAATCTCGTTTCCGCGCTTCCTCTTGCAGCAATGAGATAAGCGCTTGCTGCTGGTTAATTACTGAATCCGTCTTAACCATATAATCTTGAAAAACCTTTATGTCTCGTTGAAGAGCCTGACGTTGTTCCTCAAATTTTTTATCCAAAAGCTCCATAAGCAGTTCATAAGTTAACTCAGTGCGTTGAGGTTGAGCTGGCTTCTTTCCATTACCGTTCGGGTTTCGCCCCGGTTCTCGTCCTTTGGATCTAAGAGCCATTTCTGTTTGCATATCTTCCAAAATTCACGATAAAATCTTAACAATAAGCCCGAGAAAGTAGCAAAAGTCTTTTGGTGTAGGTAACAATAAGTTGAATAAGGGTGATCAAAGGTTAAAATAAGTAAAGATTATGGAGCGGATCTGAAACAGTACTCACTCCATGAGCGTCTCCCGCTGACTCCTCCATGATCTAAATCATTGACAAACAATGTGAAAAGTAGCGGTCCCTGGGGAACACCGCTAGACACTGGCAGCCAACCAGAAAAAGCCCCTTCATTCCCACTTACTCCCTCCTGACTCAGCCATTCCTCTATGAATGCCCGTAGCTTTCCTGTAACAAATGATTATTTTTTAGTTTGTTTGAATCAGAGGGTCGATAAACTAAAAATGAACAGGAAATACTTGAAAACCACAGAGGGCCAGGCAGCGTTTGAATGAATTCCACAAGATGTCATCGATCTGGAACGCAAACTCCGTTTCTCTCCCTGTGGATCGGCTGTAATTTTCCCTGCATTTCCAGGGGATAAAACGTATCCAAAATAGAAAAACTGATTCCATGTGAAAACTGGTTGTGATCCCGGCTCGACTTGTCTCGTAAGTTAGAGGAAGAGCTTAAGGGGTAGTAACTGTTCTTGAACCTGGTGGTGCGAGTCCTGAGGCATGTGGACCTTCTCCCTGATGGCAACAGCCACAACAGGGCACTGCCTGGGTGGTGAGGATGCACCAGCCACCATCATCCGATCTCTTTCTCCTCCTCCCTCACCCTCTCCATCTGCCCATCACCTTCACCCTCCTCCCCACCTCCCTCCCTTTATTCCAGGCTCCATCTCCCTCTCCTCCCAGATGTCATCATTGTCTCTCCCACCTCCACCCCTCCCTCTTCTGGATCAGCTGCCAGTGTTTACTCCACCCTTCCTTCAACTTTCTATGCTGACTGTCTCCCCTCTTCCTTTCAGTCCAGGTGAAGGGCCTCGAGCTGAGACGTGAACTGTCCATCTCCCTCCACAGATAGTCACAGAGAAGTCCAGCACAGAAACAGGCCCTTCAGCCCATCTAGTCCATGCAAAAAGCATTTAAACTGCCGACTCCAATCGACCTGCAGAAGGACCAGAGCCACCTTTCACCTACCATCCAAATTTCTCTCAAATGTTGAAATCAGGTCCCATGGACCCCCACGTGCTGGCAGACCTGGCAACATCCACAAATTTGTTGATCCAGTGACCATGTTATCATCCAGATCATTGATATAGATGATGAATATCAAGGGACCAATCCCTGTGGCACACCACAAGACACTGGTCTCCAGTCAGACAGGCAACCATCTACTACCACTCTCAGGCTTTTCCCACAAAGCCAATGACTAATCCAGTTTACTACCTCATCTTGAATGCCGAGCGACTGAACCTTCTTGACCAACCTCTCATGAAGGACCTTGTCAAAAGCCTTGTTAAAGTCCATGTAGTCAACATCCACTGCCTTGCCTTCATCCACTTTCCTGGTAACAACATTGAAAAACTTTATAAGATCGGTTAGACATGATCTACCAATGCACAAAGATATGCTGACTATCATTAATCAGTCATGTCTGTCCAAATTTATATATCTGATCCCTTAGAATACCTTCCAATAACCATCCCACAACTGAGGTCAATAATTTCCTGGTTTTTGTTTGGAGCGTTTTTATACAATGGAACAACATTGGATAACCTCCAATCCTCTGGTACCCAGTCAATATGTGGGATTCCCAGTCAATATGTAGAAAGTTAAAACCACTTAATATAACAATCTTATGTTTGTTGCTACGGTCTGTGATCTCTTAAAAAATTTGTTCCTCTAAATCCCCAGGATGGTTGGCTGGTCTGTAATATAGTCCCATTAATGTGGTAAGACCTTTCTTATTTCACAGCAGCAGTCGACCACACCCCTCCCAGTACGCTACAATATCATAATTCCAGGTGTTGATCCATGCCCTGAGCTCATTCCCCTTTCCTACGGCACGTCATTTATTGATATTTACACAGCTCAGATACCAGTTACACCATGCTCAACCTTCTGATTCCTGACTCGGTCTGAGGTCTTACCAACCTCTATCTCAACAACTTCTCCACTGACTGTTCTGGCACTCTGGTTCCCATCCCCCGCAACTCTAGTTTAAACCCCACCATGCAGCATTAACAAACTTTCCCACAAGCATATGAATCCCCTTCCAGTTCAGGTGCAAACAGTCCCTGCTGTACAGATCCCACCTCCCCTGGAAGAGAGATCAATGATCTAAAAATTTAATGCCCCACCCCCCCAAACACAAATACCTTAGTTACGTGTTATAATCTTCCTCGTTCTGGCCTCACTAGCATGTGACAGGTAGCAATCCTGAGATCACAGACCTGAAGGTCCTGCCCTTTAAATTGGCACCGAACTCCCAGAGTTCCCTATGCAGGACCTGTCAGTCGTCATACCCATATCATTGGTACCTACGTGGATCACGACATCTGACAACAATACACTGACAATTCGATGTGAGATGTCCTGGACCCTGGCACCGGGGAGGCAACATATCATCCGGGGATCTTGTTCTCGCCCACAGAACCTCCTTTATGTTCCCCTAACTGATGAACCCCCTATCACACAACACAGCTCTTCTCCCGGTTTCCCTGCAGAGTCACAGAGGCAGACTCAGTGCCAGAGACCCTACGCGGTGACTTTCCTCTGCCAGGCCATCCCCCATAACAGTATCCAAAGTGATAGAACTGTTGTTGAGATGTTACCTGACGTGCTGGGAGTCTCCGGCGTTTTGTGTGTTATCACCACTACATGTCCCGTCTTTCCAAGATTCACTCTGACTCCCTCTTCCAGTCAGCACCACCACCATTTGCCCCAGTTACCCTGTCAGTCCCGGTGGACTTTAGCACCCGGGGGAGCCGGGGAGCTCAGGACCCGCCGCCCGCGGCTGCTGCTGAATCCGCAGTGTTTCTGTTCCGTTGACGGGTGTGGTGAACGAGTTAAAATTAATGGATCGATAATTCTCACATCGTGTTTATTTCACTCTCCGCACATTTATATTTACACTGACTTACTCCTGACGCCGGTCCCGGACCCGACCCGTTTACAAACCCGGAGCGGAACCGGAACAGATTCTCAGCAACTCGTTTTTATATCCAAACCCGAAGTAAGGATAAAGTTTCTCCGTGAATTTATTCCCAGTGAAGGTGTGGAGATGGGACTTGGTCTCCGCGTTGTAAAATGAAACTGTCCCGGACTCGTAACTGAGATAAACTCCCACCCTCCCGGGGATGGGACCGGCAGGGAGACGGGACACAGGGGAGGTGAGAACCCACATCCCGTCATCACGCCGCCCGATGGTCCAGAATCCGGTCTCCGGACTCCATGTGACCCATCCCTTCCTCTCCACAGACCCTGCGGCGACTCCCAGACTCCAGTACCGATTCCCCGCCACCGCTACCTCCCAGTAATGTCTCTCTGATGTGAATCCCTCCGATCCCAGCACACAAGCGAAGTATGTGAATCGCTTCCCGGTGTCAGGGAGATCCCTCCGGGTCCCGGTGTATCTCACACTCTTCCGATCCTCAGACACCTCGAGCCACGGATTCGCCGTTTCCACATCCAGGGTGACAGAGTCTGGGGGGAGAAGCACAGAATTAGAGAGTCCCCGGGGATCGGGGGGGAGACTCGGGCAGCGCGGCCCCGGGGATCGGGGGGAGACTCGGGCAGCGCGTCCCCGGGGATCGGGGGGAGACTCGGGCAGCGCGGCCCCGGGACCGGGGGGAGACTCGGGCAGCGCGGCCCCGGGGATCGGGGGGAGACTCGGGCAGCGCGGCCCCGGGATCGGGGGGAGACTCGGGCAGCGCGGCCCCGGGGATCGGGGGGAGACTCGGGCAGCGCGGCCCCGGGGATCGGGGGGAGACTCGGGCAGCGCGGCCCCGGGACCGGGGGAAAGGCCGCTGGGCCTCAGGCACAGTCGGGTGGCCGACAGGAACCTTTCCCGGGTTTTACGGCGGATGGACAACTAAAACATTCCCGAGGTTTTTCCTCTGGGATGGAGAGCAGAGTTTTCGCAATCAAAATACACAGAATCTGAAGAAACTCAGTGGTTTAAGCAGCACATGTGGAATGAGATGGACTGTGGATGTTTCACATAAGAGCATATGAAATGGGAGCAGGAGTAGGCCATCCGGTCCATCGAGCCTGCCCCGCCATTCAATAAGATCATGGCTGAATCTGTCCGTATCTGTCTCCATCTACCTGCCTTTTCCCCATAACCCTTAATTCCCCTACTATGTAAAAATCTATCTAACTGTATCTTAAATATATTTAGTGAAGAAGCCTCAACTGCTTCCCTGGGCAGAGAATTCCACAGATTCACCACTCTCTGGGAAAAACAGTTTCTCCTCATTTCCGTCCTAAATCTTCTCCCCTGAATCTTGAGGCAATGTCCCCTAGTTCTAGTCTCACCTACCAATGGAAACAACTTTCCTACTTCTATCTTATCTATCACTTTCAAAAATTTGTATGTTTCTATAAGATTCCTTCTCATTCTTCTGAATTCCAGAGAGTACTGTCCCAGGCAACTCAATCGCTCCTCATAGGTTAACCCCTTCATCTCTGGAATCAACCTGGTGAACCCCCTCTGCACTGCCTCCAAAGCCAGTATATCCTTCCTCAAGTATGGAGACCAGAACTGCACACAGTACTCCAGGTGCGGCCCTGTATAGTTGCAGCATGACCTCCCTGCTCTCGAATTCAATCCCTCTAGCAATGAAAGCTGGTATGGTAATGGCAAAAATGAATATAGAATTGACACAGGGTTTTTATAAACAAAGAAACATGTATTTAAAAGCAGCTCAATAACAAATGAAACGTAAACAAATGACTAACTTAACCGGAAGTTAACTGCTATACGGCAACTCGAACAGTTCTTAAAGTGATGAATGCGAACACAGTTCTTAAAAGTGGTGAATGCGAAAGTCCAAATGATTTACACAGTCAGTTAGGACAGACTTTCCTGAGGTAACAAATTCCTCAACGACATGACGTTACTACTGATCCCAGCCGAAATATGCCTTGCCTGAAGGATTTACGAGAAAGGAATTAAAAACAGATTAAAGGGACTGACCTTTTCCTTGACAAATAACGCTGCCCAATCCTTTCTGCTCTTGCAGCAGGGACTATCTTGGGTGCAGGTTACTATTTCTGAACGAAGATCCCATAAGGTCGATCCTGTATTACTGCCGATGACACCAACTTTACTCGATCCTTCGGCTTCCCAAACTTTGGTTGTTACGTACCCGTGGGTATCCTGTACTTGTCACGTGACCGTGGTGTAATTGAGGCTATGCTGGACATGAGGCAATGGTCTTGTGATGGTGGAGTGACATCATTTTCCCGCCAGTGAGAGGTCATGTGATAGGTTTTTTCAACAGGGTATAAAAGGAGGACCTCTCCCTGTGAGGGGGCAGTTCATGGTAGAATTCACCAGAGACTCCCGTTTCACTGCGTATTCGCTATTATGATGCAGTTTTGTTTAAAAGTGGAGTTTTACTTTCTGCCTTAAGTCTCAAAGGTTATTGCCGGCAATTTTGCTACAATATTGCCAGTCCAGTCAGTGGAGAATGAAGATTCATCGAAGTTCAGGAAGCTGAAAGATTGGAAAAGTTGGTGGTGATGGTGAAACCGGTCCGACCTTATTTAATCTTCGTACAAGGAATTAGTAACCTGCAAGCCGCGATAACTCCTGCTAGAAGGGGCAGAAATAGTTGGATGCAGAGTTTCGCCAAGGAAAGGTCAGTGCCTTTATGCCGTTCCATTTTCTTCATCGTAAATCCTTTGATCAAAGCATACTTCGACAGGGGTCAGTAGTAACGCCACAAAAGAGAACCTGAATTATTTCAAGGAAAGACTCTCCTAAGCGACTGGGTAAAACTTTATACTTTCACATTACTACTTCTAAGAACTGTTTTCGCATTACCGCTTTAAGAACAGTTTTCGCATTACCGCTTTAAGAACAGTTTTTGCATTATCGCTTTAATAACTGTTTTTGCATTACCACTTTAAGAACTGTTTTTGCAATACCACTTTAAGAACTGTTTTTGTATTACCACTTTAAGAACTGTTCAAGCTGCCGCACAGCAGCCGACTTCTGGTTACGTTAGTCGTTTGTTTACTTTTGTGTTTTTTAATTGATTTTTTAATGCATTTTCTACAACACTACAACAAAAAAACCCCAAGAATAAAATAGGAAATTAATACAGTGCAAGATAAACATACAATGATAACATAATTCAAGATAATAATTGAAAAAGCACTCATATTAAAGTCGTGTAAAGTTAGTATCCACCCCCCACCCCCACAGAAAAAAACCCCTCCAGACCAATCACAGCAAAATGTAGGAAATATAAATCAAAACAAACAAACCCCCAAAACAGTAAGTACAAATAAAAACGGAAGATAATAATGCCTACTACCAAGAGAAAAAAAAAGCTGAAAGTAAGGGACTGAAAAAAAACTTAATCAAAAGAGAAGTTATGAAAATATTCAAGAAAAGGTCCCCAGACCTTATGAAACTTTATGTCCGAATTAAGAATTGAGTAATGCATTTTTTTCAAGGTTTAAACAGGACATAATATCATTGAGCCATTGAGCGTGCGTGGGTGGGGCAACATCTCTCCATCTAAGAAGAATTAGACGCCTAGCCAGAAGAGAAGCAAAAGATAACGTTCGATGTTTAGTTGAGCTCAAATGTATATCTGTCTCACCCAAGGAACCAAAAAGAGCAATTAAAGGGTTAGGTTCTAAGTGGCAATTCAGAATATGAGATAAAGTTAAGAAAACATCTCTCCAAAGTTTCTCTGGACTAGGGCAGGTCCAATACATATGAATGAGAGAAGCCTCACCACTTCTGCATTTGTCACAAATAGGACTAATATTAGGGTAAAATTGGGACAGTTTAGATTTGGACATATGAGGAGGGTGAACAGCCAGTGGTTGTGGTGCACATAGGTACCAACGAAATAGGTAAAAAACAGGATGAGGTCCTACAAGGTGAATTTAGGGAGTTAGGAGATAAACTAAAAAGTAGGACCACAAAGGTAATAAACTCGAGATTACTACCAGTGCCACTTGCTAGTCAGAGCAGAAATAGGAGGATATTTCAGATGAATATGTGGCTTGAAAAATGGTGCAAGTGGGAGGGATTCAAATTTCTGGGGCATTGGATCCAGTTCTGGGTGGGGGGGGGGGGGCGGCGGGTGGGACCGGTACAAACAGGACGGTCTGCACCTGGCTGGGCTGGACTGGAACCAATGTCCTAGGGGGAGCGTTTGCTACTGCTGTTCAGGAGGATTTAAACTAATGTGGCAGGGGGATGGGAACAAGTGCAGAGAGACAGAGGGGTGTAAAATGAGGGTAGAAGCAAAATGTGGTAAGGTGAAAAGTAAAAGTGGCAGGCAGGCAAATCCAGGGCAAAAATCAAAAAGGGCCACTTTTCAACATAATCGTATAAGGGCTAAGAGTGTTGTAAAAACAAGCCTGAAGGCTTTGTGTATCAATGCGAGGAGCATTCGTAACAAGGTGGATGAACTGAATGTGCAGATAGTTATTAATGAATATGATATAGTTGGGTTCACAGAGACATGGCTCCAGGGTGACCAAGGATGGGAGTTCAACATACAGGGATATTCAATATTCAGGAGGGATAGACAGGAAAGAAAAAGAGGTGGGGTAGCGTTGCTGGTAAGAGAGGAGATTAACGCAACAGAATGGAAGGACATTAGCCTGGAGGATATGGAATCGATATGGGTAGAGCTGCATAACACTAAGGGGCAGAAAACGCTGGTGGGACTTGTGTACAGGCCACCTAACAGTAGTAGTGAGGTTGGGGATGGCATTAAACAGGAAATTAGAAATGCGTGCAATAAAGGAACAGCTGTTATAATGGGTGACTTCAATCTACATATAGATTGGGTGAACCAAATTGGTAAGGGTGCTGAGGAAGGGGATTTCTTGGAATGTATGCGGGATGGTTTTCTGAACCAACATGTCGAGGAACCAACTAGAGAGCAGGCCATTCTAGATTGGGTATTGAGCAATGAGGAAGGGTTAGTTAGCAATCTTGTCGTGCGAGTCCCCTTGGGTAAGAGTGACCATAATATGGTGGAATTCTTCATTAAGATGGAGAGTGACATAGTTAATTCAGAAACAAAGGTTCTGAACTTAAAGAAGGGTAAGTTTGAAGGTATGAGACGTGAATTAGCTAAGATAGACTGGCAAATGACACTCAAAGGGTTGACGGTGGATATGCAATGGCAAGCATTTAAAGATCGCATGGATGAACTACAACAATTGTCCATCCCAGTTTGGCAAAAGATTAAACCAAGGAAGGTAGTGCACCCGTGGCTGACAAGGGAAATTAGGGACAGTATCAATTCCAAAGAAGAAACATACAAATTAGCCAGAAAAAGCAGCACACCTGAGGACTGGGAGATATTCAGAGTCCAGCAGAGGAGTACAAAGGGCTTAATTAGGAAAGGGGAAAAAGATTATGAGAGAAAACTGGCAGGGAACATAAAAACTGACTGTAAAAGCTTTTATAGATATGTGAAAAGAAAAAGATTGGTTAAGACAAATATAGGTCCCTTATAGTCAGAAACAGGTGAATTGTTCATGGGGAACAAGGACATGGCAGACCAATTGAATAACTACTTTGGTTCTGTCTTCACTAAGGAGGACATAAATAAAGAAAGACGGGGGATAGCCAGTGGAAACTGGTGTGAGGAAGGGGTGGAGCAACACTGGATCCAGATGAGGAGGGGGTGAGTGAACACTGGAGGCATTTAAAGAGGAGGTAAGGCAGGCTTTTCGGCCGAATTCACTCGTGCTGAGCTACTTGTTTCAGTGAGCTAGTCCCATTTGCCCATTATTCCTCTAACCCTTTCCTACCCGCGCACTAGTTCAAATGTCTTTAAAAGTATTTAACAGCACCCACCTCGACACTTCCTCTGGCAGCCGCCTAAGCTCCAGGGAAAATTCCCAGCCTATCCAGCCTCTCCTTATAACCCAAGCCCTGCAGTCCTCAATGGCCAACAATTTTAGTGTCCTCCATAAACATACAAAACATGTCACCTACTCCCACTTCCAAATCATTAATAAGAATGATGATAAACAGTGGACCCAACACCGAACCCTGCAGAACACCACTGGACACAGGCCACATCCCAGGCAATTCTGTATCCTAATGGCCAGCTCATAGTGTATCCCGTGTGATCTAACACTCTGGAAAATTCTCCCATAAAGTACCTTGTCAAATATCTCGCTAAATTCCACACAGATTTTCTCTACTGCATTTCCATCATCCATTATCTCAACCATGCAGAAACCCATGTCGGGTATCCCTGAGTAGTCCTTGCCTTTCCAAATGAATGTAGATCCTGTCTCTCAGAATCCCCTCATTAATGTACCCACCACTGATGTTACGCTCACCAGTCTGTACATCCCAGGCTTTCCCCGACAGTCTATCTTAAAGAAATGCTCAACAATAACCACCCTCCGGTCTTCTGGCCCCTCACCCGTACCTATTGTTGATACACACATCGGGACGAGAGTCCGAGGTGAGGACGGTAAGGACCCGAGTGCTGGAGTGTCCGAGAGTAGAATCGATACACGATATGAGACTGAGACCAGAATCCAGAGTCCAGCTGACAACTGAGCACCGAACCTTCTTCATCCACTGACTTTTGTGCTAATGGCAGCTCGCACCTATCAGGAAGGTGCATTACCGCCACCTATTGGACTGGAGTATGGTAGGAGTTGTCACGGGGATCAGGTCCTGCTTCCCAAACCTGTTTTAATTAAAAACTTCACCAGGATCTTACATGACTTATCCATCCCTGCTTCAGGTGCCAGAATATCCTGCGACCTAGGCACCACAGATCTACCCAATAATTGTCTAAACAGCTTCCTACGTTATGCTGAATATCTGTGGCACAACATGATCACATGTTCCACTGTCTCTGAAACCTTAAAAAAATTACACAACTCACTCCCATACTTACCGACAAGTGCCATAGTGGGTGGAGTGCAAATCCGAGTGAATGTCGCCGATCACGCAACTTCCCTAATATTCCTTCCCAACTGGCGCCTCCCCGAACTCATCCACAGCTGTCAATCCCAGGGGATCATGGGTTTGTGCCTCTGGTGGACTGTGTCCTCTCCAGGGTGCAAGCCTGGGTGGGAAGATCTGAGAACCGGCTGTTGCCCATGCAGTGGGTTCCCTGCTCTGCATCACTGATGTAGCCCAAGGGAAGGGCAAGCACTGATACAGCTTGGCACCAGTGTCGTCACAGAGGTTGCCAAAGTGAGGTTGTAAATAACATCAAACTGCCTTAGGGACCCAGTTCTGGATTTCTTCCTTGGGATTTACTCCTGAAGCCTCTCCCATGGGTGGGTTTGGCCACAAGGCAGCGGAGGTTAAAAATCAGAGTTTTCCTTCTCCTGGCCGTCCAATGCTGATGGGCCCCACCTGCCTGAAGCAAATGGGTTTGAGGAGCCAGAGGTCCACATTTGCCCCTTCCTTTGGCATTGGAGATAGTTCCGCTGGGCCTAGTAGCTAAGCCACATGTGAAGGCCAAGAGTTGGACTTGGTTGTCAGAGGCTGTTAGAGGCGCAAGCCATTTGGAGAACTTTATAAGTAACGGGAGATTATCCCCACTACCACCCCCAGCCCTGACAACTTCAGGAACCTCCCTGGACTGATAGAACCAAATTATAATGTCACCTCCCACAAATTCTACCTTTACTCATCCCGATGTTTTGCTCTAACATCATTACCCGATACACCCAGATGTGCTGGGACGCAACAAAACTTCACTACTATTCCCACACTCTCCAGAACATACAAATCGTAGTACACTTCCATCAACAGATCAGGTCTCCTTGAATGCTTCTTTTCTAAACTCTGCAGTTCCGAGGCAGCGTCTGAGCAGATCACAACTCTTCTTAGTTTAACTTGTTCTACCCATTGCAAACTAATGATAATAGCCATAACTTTTGCCGTATTGACAGATAATCCACCTGTCAGCCTTTTCCCTTCTCAACATTAATCTCACCACCCACAAGACCCTGTCTATCCCCCAGTAACGACAAATCTATTTCCACGTCTGGAAATTTCCAAATTTGTACTCCTGGCCACGCCACTGATGGGCTAATCTGCAAACTGTCAAGACCATACTCCCGCACGTATTCCCTACTTGTCCACCCAAAATAATCACCATCTCTGTTAGTATATTCTCAGCAATCCATTAAAACCAAATTCATCAAATGAGACGTCCCACACCTTACTACGAAAGTCCGGTATGCAAGGCTCAAAATTTCACTCTGCTGGTCAAGAGGCATCTCTCCTAGTTCAACCCCAAATGCATCTCTTGGTGTGGTCTGGAATGCTCCACTACAGATTCTGAGTGCCGAACGAGCTGCCTCCCTATAAATCACATAGGGTTGTAAATTTATATAAATTATATAGATCATATAGGCAATCAGATTCAGATTCAGTTTATTGTCATTTAGAAACCACAAATGCAATGCAGTTAAAAAATGAGACAACGTTCCTCCAGAATGATATCACAAAAGCATATGACAAAACAGACTACACCAGAAAATCCACATAACGTTTGTCAATCCCCAATCCAGAGTCCGGAGAGGCTGCTGCGTATTAATATTGCGCTACCATCTAGCGCGTTCCCCGGAAAGGAGCTCCAAATCCACCAGACAGAACAAGACAAAAAACTAAAACTACAAGACCTGCACAAGACCACATAGTTACAACATGTATTTACAACGGTGCAAACAATAGCATAATTGATAAAAAACAGATCATGGGCACAGTAAAAATAGTCCAAAGATGTTAAAGGACTATAAGTTCAAAAGAAATCACCACACAGTTTCCACAAGTCCCCAGGATCCCGACAGACTCGCCATCCCACGCCGGCGGCAGAAGGGAATACCCCCGCTATGGACTTTCATGGCGCCGCCCGACTCAGCCTCGCAGACGCAGCACACACCGAAAGCGACCTGACCGCATCGGAATTCAAGTCCGTCGAACCTCCGAGCCGACGACCATCCCCTCCGGCACAGCTTCTCTGAGCACCATCCTCTGCCCAGCGTATTAAGAAGGCCCCGCCAACGGCCATTGGCAACGCGACCCTGAGGACTGGGGCCCTGTTCTTCCCAGCAGAGTCACGGACCTCACAGCAGCAGTAGCAACGAAAAAGATCTTCCTGGAGATTTCTCGATGTTCCTCCGTGGTCCCACATCCATTTTGAATTGATTATGATTACGCACGGCACCCCACTTCACAAATAACAGATAATCAGTTCTGGAGTGGCCGCTGCAAGCTGCGTCGCGTCGCCATCTTGAATCAACAGGATTGTTGTGGTGGGAGATTTTAATTTCCCAAATATTGATTGGCATCTCCCTAGAGCAAGGGGTTAAAATGGCGTGGAGTTTGTGAGCTGTGTTCAGGAAGGTTTCTTGATACAATGTGTAGATAAGTCTACAAGAGGAGAGGCTGTACTTGATCTGGTATTGCGAAATGAGCCTGATCAGGTGTCAGATCTCTCAGTGGAGAGCATTTTGGAGACAGTGATCACAATTCTATCTCCTTTACAACCATATAACAACTACTGCACGGAAAGAGTCCACCTTGGCCATTCTAGTCCGCGCCGAACGCTTACTCACACCTAGTCCCACTGGCCCGCACTCAGCCCATAACCCTCCATTCCTTTCCTGCCCATATACCTATCCAATTTTACTTTAAATGACAATACTGAACCTGCCTCTACCACTTCTACTGGAAGCTTGTTCCACACAGCTACCACTCTCTGAGTAAAGAAATTCCCTCTCATGTTACCCTTAAACTTTTGCCCCCTAACCCTCAACTCATGTCTTCTTGTTTGAATCTCCCCTACTCTCAATGGAAAAAGCCTATCCACATCAACTCTATCTATCCTGCTCATAATTTTAAATACCTCTATCAAGTCCCCCCCTCAACCTTCTACACTCCAAAGGATAAAGACCTAACTTGTTCAACGTTTCCCTGTAACTAAGGTGCTGAAACCCAGGTAATGTTCTAGTAAATCTTCTCTGTACTCTCTCTATTTTGTTGATATCTTTCCTATAATTCAGTGACCAGAACTGTACACAATACTCCAATTTTGGCCTTACCAATGCCTTGTACAATTTTAACATTACATCCCAACTCCTATACTCAATGCTCTGATTTATAAAGGCCAGCATACCAAAAGCTTTCTTCACCACCCTATCCACATGAGATTCCACCTTCAGGGAACTATGCACCATTATTCCTAGATCACTCTGTTCTACTGCATTCCTCAATGTCCTACCATTTACCATATATGTCCTACTTGGATTATTCCTACCAAAATGTAGCACCTCACACTTATCAGCATTAAACTCCATCTGCCATCATTCAGCCCATCTTCTAACTGGCCTAAATCTCTCTGCAAGCTTTGAAAACCTACTTCATTATCCACAACGCCACCTAACTTAGTATTGTTACGAATGTGCAGCAACTCTGAGGGGCCGAAGGGTACAGAGTCGCCCCCTCCTTTTTGAGAATCGCAAGATCGCTATTAATTCGGGTCTGGGACCCAGGAAATGAGAGAGAATCCACAAGGTATGGGATGTGTCCTGCCTCAGCGAAACAAAACACGTGATAACGGCTATTGTCTCTTGGAGACGGAATTGTATATTGAGTACTGTACTATTCATTGAAACCCCTCAGGGGATGACCAGAGTGGGCTGGTTGAGGGATTGCATCATTCCAACCTGATTGACATCTGAGACCCCGTGAGTAAGGATAAAAGAGGGTCTGGGGAACAACCCCTTTAGACGCACCAGGAGAAACGCTAGAAATCCCGTGACAGCGTTTAATAGCGACAGCCAGTAGGGGGCTCGTGTGCGTCCTTCCCTTGCCTGGGATTGGCGGGCTCGCCACGGAAGAACGGCTTAGCTAAAGGAGAGGCCACAATTGAACGGCCACACCAACGAGACTCTGACGGATCGAAATCATAAAAGGAAAGCCGGCAAGTTTCTCAAAATCTCTCTCTTTCTCCAACCATTGCCACACAGCGGTTCCCAAAGGCTGCAGCCTGCATGAACTGAGTGACTTTTATATTTCCATCGGACAATACATTATCCCCTAGACAACGATAGAGCTTATTTCTTATTGATTATTATTATACCCGCACTTTTAGATTTAGTATTGACGACGTATATTATCTGTATATTTGCATTGATATTATTTTTGTGTATATTTACTAATAAATACTGTTAAAAATAGAACCATCAGACTTCAACGGACCTCTCTATCTTTGCTGGTAAGTGACCCAGTTACGGGGTTCATAACAGTATCATCTGCATACTTAATAATCGAATTTAGCACCCCATCATCCAGATCATTAATGTATATGACAAACAACATTGGACCCATTACAGATCTCTGAGGCACACCACTAGCCACCGGCCTCCAACCTGACAAACAGTTATCCACCACTACTCTCTGGCATCTCCCATCCAGCCACTGTTGAATCCATTTTACTACTTCAATATTAATACCTAACGATTCAACCTTCCTAACTAACCTTCTGTGTGGAACCTTGTCAAAGGCCTTACTGAAATCCATATAGACAACATCCACTGCTTTACCCTCGTCAACTTTCCTCGTAACCTCTTCAAAAAATTCAGTAAGATTTGTCAAACATGACCTTCCACGCACAAATCCATGCTGACTGTTCCTAATCAGACCCTGTCTATCCAGATAATTATATATACCATCTCTAAGAATACTTTCCATTTATTTACCAACCACTGACGTCAAACTGACAGGCCTATAATTGCTACCATAGCATTGGAGAGGGATAGGAACAGACAAGTTAGAAAAGCATTTATTTGGAGTAAGGGGAAACATGAGGCTAGCAGGCAGGAACTTGGAAGCATAAATTGGGAACAGATGTTCTCAGGGAAATGTACAGCAGAAATGTGGCAAATGTTCAGGGGATATTTGCATAATATTCTGAGTAGGTACGTTCCAATAAGACAAAAAAAGGATGGTAGGATACAGGAACCGTGGTGTACAAGGGCTGTTGTAAATCTAGTCAAGAAGAAGAGCTTACAAAAGGTTCAAAAACCTAGGTAATGATAGAGATCTAGAAGATTATAAGGCTAGCAGGAAGGAGCTAAAGAATGAAATTAAGAGAGTCAGAAGGGGCCATGAGAAGGCCTTGGCAGACAGAATTAAGGAAAACCCCAAGGCATTCTACTGGTATGTGAAGAGCAAGAGGATAAGATGTGAGAGAATAGGACCTATCAAGTGTGACAGTGGAAATGTGTGAATGGAACCGGAGAAGATAGCAGAGGTACTTGATGAATACTTTACTTCAGTATTCACTACGGAAAAGAATCTTGGTGATTGTAGGGATGACTTACAGCAGACTGAAAAGCTTGAGCATATAGATGTTAAGAAAGAGGATGTACTGGAGCTTTTAGGAAAGCATCAAGTTGGATAAATCACTGGGACCACACGAGATGTACCCCAGGCTAATGTGGAACGTGAGGGAGGAGTTTACTGAGCCTCTGGCAATGATCTTTGCATCAAAGATGGGGACGGGAGAGGTTCCCGAGGATTGGAGGGTTACAGATGTTGTTCCCTTATTCAAGAAAGGGAGTAGAGATAGCCCAAGAAATTATACACCAGTGGAACTGGCACAGAAGAAGAGTTGAGGTCTGGGACAGGGAAATGATGACAGGGAAGGTTTAGGAGGATGCGGGCCAAATGCAGGTAAATAGGCCGAGGGGTGATCTGTCAGAAATATATGAGGTTATGAGGGATATAAATTGAGCAGATGGTTGAAATCTTTTTCCCACAGGAGGGGGATCAAATGCAAGAGGTCACGTGCCTGAGGTGGGAGGAAGGAGTTTAAAGGTGAGCTCATTTGAACAGTGAGTGGTTGATGTTGGAACTTGCTGCCAGAGGAGGTGATGGAATCAGATACAATCACTGTGTTTCGGAGACACTCAGACAGGCACTTCAATAGACAAGGCACAGAAGGAGACTGACCAGTCATTGGCTAGCCAATGGAATGAGTGAATAGGTTAGCACAGAGTTGATGGGTGGAAAGGCCTGTTTCTGTGCTGTAAGACGATGACTCTGTGACTTTAAATAAACTGAATGACTGAGACCCCACAACCTCTGGTGCAGAGAATCCCAAAGCTACTCCATCCTCTGATAGTGACCCCTGACCTTCAACTCCTCACAAGGGAAACACCCTCCTTGCATCCCGCTGGTTGAACCCGGGAAGAATTTTGCATTTCCCTGAAATCTCCTCTCATTCGTCTGAACAGGGAACATAGAACAGTACGACACAGGAACGGGCCCTTCATTCAATGTGACCGTGACTGATCGATACCGGCATCAATTCCTCTTCTGTACCAGATCCCCAAAACCTCAATCTCTCAATCTTTCAAAAGTTGCTCTGGCTCCACCTTGAATATATCCAATTATCAGGCTTCACAGTATCTGCTGGAGGAACTCAGTGGGTCGAGCAGTATCTGTGGGAGAAAAGGGACTGTCGACGTTTCAGATCAAACCCCTACATCAGGACTGAGAGTGGAGAGGGGAGATGGCCGGTACACAGAGGAGAAGGGGAGTGATGAGACAGGAGTCAGAGGTGACTGTGGACTGAGGAGGGATGACAGGCAGGTTGTTCCAGGTAGGGGAGGGGTGGGGTGTGGGCTGGAGTTGGGAGACAGACCAGAGGATAAAATGAGAGGGAGATGAAGCAAGCAGAGAGTGTGAAGGAATCTTGTCAGTGAAGGAGGTGATAATGGGAACCATTAGGAAAGAGATGAATGGCAGAATGAACCAGAACCGGATGGGCCATGGTGAGAAGTGTGTGGATGAACTGTTAATGCAGATGGAAGCAGAAGATCTGCCGGGTCTTTACCATTCCCTCCGACCTTCAACTCTCTGAGGCAGAGTGCTCTGTCCTCAGTAAGGGCCTCAGCTTTGTCCCCCTTCGCCCACACCTCAGTGAGTTCCGCATACGCCATGACGTGGAACTCTTTTTCCGCCAGCTCCGTCTCCGAGCTTACTTCTTTGACAAGGACTCTGCTACCCCCACCGATGACCTCTTCTCCCGTCTTCAACCCTCCTCCTCTTCATGGACACCCTGCTCCGGTCTTCCGTCTGCTCTGGATCTCTTTATTGCTAATTGCCGACGGGACATCAACCGTCTCGACTTCACCACACCCTGTTCCAATTCCAACCTCACTCCTTCCGAACGCTCAGCTTTCTGCTCCCTCCGTGCCAATCCCAACCTCACTATAAAACCTGCTGATAAGGGGGGAGCCGTTGTTGTCTGGCGTACTGACCTCTACCTGGCTGAGGCACAGCGACAACTCTCTGATACCTCCTCTTATTTACCCCTTGATCATGACCCCATTAACGAGCACCAGGCCATTGTCTCCTATACCATCACCAACCTTATCAGCTCTGGGGATCTCCCATCTACTGCCACCAACCTCATAGTTCCCACACCCCGCACTTCCCGTTTCTACCTCCTACCCAAGATCCACAAACCTGCCTGTCCAGGTAGACCTATTGTCTCAGCTTGCTCCTGCCCCACTGAACTCATTTCTGCATACCTTGACACTGTCTTATACCCCCCTTGTTCAATCTCTTTCCACCTATGTTCATGACACTTCTCATGCTTTGAATTTTTTCAATGATTTTAAGTTCCCTGGCCCCCACCCCCACCGTCTTATTTTCACCATGGACGTCTAGTCCCTATATACCTCCATCCCCCACCGGGATGGTCTCAAAGCTCTTCGCTTCTTTTTGGATTCCAGACCTAACCAAATCCCCTCTACCACCACTCTCCTCTGTCTAGCGGAATTAGTTCTTACTCTCAATAATTTCTTCTTTGGCTCCTCCCACTTCCTCCAAACCAAGGGTGTAGCCATGGGCACCCGTATGGGTCCCAGTTATGCCTGCCTTTTTGTTGGCTTTGTGGAACAGTCCATGTTCCAGGTCTATACCGGTATCCATCCCCCTCTTTTCCTTCGCTACATCGACGACTGCATTGCGCTGCCTCCTGCACGCATACTGAGCTCGTCGACTTCATTAACTTTGCCTCCAACTTTCACCCTGCCCTCAAATTTACCTGGTCCATTTCCGACACCTCCCTCCCCTTTCTTGATCTTTCTGTCTCCATCTCTGGAGACGGCCTATCTACTGATATCTACTATAAGCCTACAGACTCTCACAGCTACCTCTTCCTCTTCCTCTTCCCACCCTGTCTCTTGCAAAAATGCTATCCCCTTCTCACAATTCCTCCGTCTCCACCGCATCTGCTCTCAGGATGAGGCTTTTCATTCCAGGATGAAGGAGATGTCTTCCTTTTTTAAACAAAGGGGCCTCCCTTCGTCCACCATCAAACGCATCTCTCCCATTTCCCGCACATCTGCCCTCACCCCATCCACCCGCCACCCCACTTGAGATAGGGTTCCTCTTGTCCTTACCTACCACCCCACCAGCCTCCAGGTCCAACGTATAATTCTCCGTAACTTCCGCCACCTCCAACGGGATCCCACTACGCAGTATACCACACCAGCCGACTCACAGGTGAAGTGTCGCCTCACCTGGAAGGACTGTCTGGGGCCCTGAATGGTGGTGAGGGAGGAAGTGTAAGGGCAGGTGTAGCACTTGTTCCGCTTACAAGGATAAGTGCCAGGAGGGAGATCGGTGGGAAGGGATGTGGGGAACGAGTGGACAAGGGAGTCGCGTAGGGAGCGATCCCTGCGAAAAGCAGAAGGGGGGGGGGAGGGAAAAATGTGTTTGGTAGTGGGATCCCAGATGAACAGATAGGGAATGGAGGGATGTAGAACATGGGCAGGCAGAGAGATGAACAGATAGGGAATGGAGGGATGGAGAATGTGGGCAGACAGAGAGATGAACAGATAGGGAATGGAGGGATGTAGAATGTGGGTGGACAGAGAGATGAACAGACAGGGAATGGAGGGATGTAGAACGTGGGCAGACAGAGCGATGAACAGACAGGGAATGGAGGGATGTAGAACGTGGGCAGACGGAGAGATGAACAGACAGGGAATGGAGGGATGTAGAACATGGGCGGACAGAGAGATGAACAGATAGGGAATGGAGGGATGTAGAATGTGGGTGGACAGAGAGATGAACAGACAGGGAATGGAGGGATGTAGAACGTGGGCAGACAGAGCGATGAACAGACAGGGAATGGAGGGATGTAGAACATGGGCAGACGGAGAGATGAACAGACAGGGAATGGAGGGATGTAGAACATGGGCGGACAGAGAGATGAACAGACAGGGAATGGAGGGATGTAGAACGTGGGCAGACAGAGAGATGAACAGACAGGGAATGGAGGGATGTAGAACGTGGGCGGACAGAGAGATGAACAGACAGGGAATGGAGGGATGTAGAACATGGGCAGGCAGGTGGAATTAGTGTAATTTGGTCTCATGGTCAGCACAGACCAGGTTACTGAGGGAACTGAGAAAATACATTGTGGAGGCTCCGTTCACAAAGAGTAAACAAGGGAGGATTGAACTCTGAGAAACATCTGCTCACAGCTCTCTGACCCGAGGAGTTTCAGAGACAGAGGAGTGTACGGAAGAGGGAAACTCAAGGGCAGAAAGTGAACACGTGATCACCCCACAATTGAGGTAAAGGACAGTTTTAAGGGGTTCCATGTGTATATTAAATGAAGGAGTAACTTGGGAAAGAATTGGCTTCTTTATGGAACAATCTGGAGCCACTGTGGAGGGAAGTGGTTTTAAATGAATATTTCTCATCTATACTTCCCAGGGAGAAGTTCACAGAATCCAAGGAATTCAGGAAAATAAGTTTGGGAAATGATGGTTTGGAACATATCTCATTGCAAAATAGGAGGTGCTGGTGAAATCTTGACCGAGGTCAATGCTGGTTAGTGTGTCTGGGCTCAGTCTGATAATGATTCAATGTGGTGGTTTGATAACAACAGTGAGACTCGCGAGTCCAGCAGGGGGCAGACCTGAGTCTGCAGTCACAGACAGGTCAGACAGGGTCAGTGGCTAACGAGGGTCTCGTGTGCATCTTTCTGACAATACTGGACACCACTCCGATCCAAGCTTTAATTTATTTAATTTAGAGATACAGTATGGAACAGGCCTTTCCAGCCCAACGAGCCACACTGAGCAGCAACCCACCTATTTGACACTAATCACAGGACAACTTTCAATGCCCAACTAACTTACCAACTGCTACATCGTCAGACTGTGGGAGGAAACCGGAGCACCCGGAGGAAACACATGTGTTCACGGGGACAACATACAAACCCGTATAGACAGCGCTGGAATTGAACTCGAACTCTGACACCCAGAGCTGGAATAACTTTGCACTAACTGCGACGTTACAGTGTCTGCCCTTTATTCCCTATAATACCATTAAATAAACATTAATTCCCCAGATTATGTGGTAGGATTCACACTCGTGTCCTGTCGTGTTTGTACAGTCTGGATGGGACCAGGATGCAGTGTTTAATCTAACAGTCCCGTGTACTGGTTGTATTGTGACCCTGTGTCGGTGTGTTCAGGGGTCTGACATCTCCAGCTGACCATGTGATAGTGACGTTTCCCAGCAGGTGGGATTGAAACTGGAATAAAACTACAGATCCCCTTCAGTCCATTGTTACAGACAATCTTTGCTTCTAATTCTAATGAATTGTGTCTCATAAACAAGGACAAATGAATCAGTGTAAGTTTTACCTCGATTAATGTCATCAAGTGTTTCTCTCAACACTCTGTTCAATAAATAGAAATGATCGAATTTTTCAACCGGAAGATCAGCATCTGTCACTGACAATTGCTGGAAGTCATCACTAGTTCTGCAAATATAAAATTCTTGGTTATAAACTTCAGTGTTGAATTATTTTACAAATCCATACAGAGATTCAGTAAAGAGCATATCTTACCTCCTCTTCCGAGAAGTTTCCTCCTGAAATAAATAAAACACAAATCTGAACAGACTGAGAGTTACAGTCCTCATCCTGAATTTCATCCAAATCATTACAAGATGTTGTAAATTCACATCCCTACAGTCACACGCATGTACGGACAACACAGAACGACTTGGTAAATGACAAGGAATATTTCTGAAAATGTAAAGACACAATGTAGGTTTCCCTTAATTCTCTAATCTAATGGAAAGCACATTTACCTATTGATGATAAATCTGATGTGTGGGTCACATTCTGGAATTGATCCTTTGTTCTCACTGATTGACAGAGAGACCGTCTCACCCACGGTACCAGACACACACAGCATGTGACTGGGACTGGATATTAATGTGAGTTTCAGGGATATTTGATACGGGAATTGAGGAAACAATCACCAGTTCAGTGTCATGTTCAGAGTAACTCATTCACAAGAATATTGCAGATGGTCCTGTGACATGCCAATATTGTGGAATTCCAGTTTTGGGACAACAACAGTCCTGAACTTCTGAAACATCTTTCGGTCTTAAATCAGTTTACAACCATTTGTAAATGTCACAGTTACTTCAAATATATTGATCCCAATTTTGTCTATCTTTACAAAAAGCAAAAAGAAATATAATCTCTCACCTTGAGAAATATCACACTCTCTTTTTGATCCATCTGTTCCTGTAACCTTGAGATCTCCTCCTGAATAGAATTTAAATTCTTTTGAATCTCTTGAAGATTTTTCTCCATTGGATTTAGAATCCTCTCCTCTTCTTCCCTGAGATCTCTGAGTATACGCTGCTCTTTCTCAGTGAGAATCTGGTGCAGTTCAGCAAACTGCGATGTGACGTGGGACTGAAGGGTGTGTGACTGTTTCTGTCAAGTGAAAGGTGAAGATTAATTTACTATTTTCCTTTGATGTATTTCCTTCTGACATGGAAGATGTGTGTTCAAATCATCAAATATATATTGGTTCTCAGAACAATCCCATCAATCCCATTTCCTCATGTTGTCCTGAACCCATTTCTCCCTCAAGTGCCCATTAACTCTGACCTGAGTCACATACCCCATCTTAAGCTCAAAGTTCAATGCAAAATTATTATCAAAGTACAGACGTGTCACCATGTACAACCCTGAGATTCCTTTTCTTGCAGGTAGTCACGTTAAATACAAGAAACACAATTGACTCAATGAAGGACGGTACCCAACGGGGCGGACAATATCAATGTGCAAAGAAAAAGCAACAAATGTCCAAATACAAGAAGAAAGAAAAAAATCCATAATAATAAATAAACAAACAAACAATAATAAATAAATACAGAGAACATGAGATGAAGAGTCTTTGATCTTGAGTCCAGTTCAGTGGGAACAGTTCAGTGATGGGCTGAGTGAAGTTATCCCCACTAGTTCAGGAGCCTGATGGTTCAGTGATAATAACTGTTCCTGAACCTGGTCGTGCTGGTTCTGAAGTTCCTGTACCTTGTTCCTGATGGCAGCTGTGAGAAGAGAGCATGGCCTGGCTGGTTTGGATCCATGATGAAGGATGCTGTTTTCCTACAACAAAGCTTCAAGTTGATATGCTCAATGGTGGGGAGAGATTTACTCATCCCGGGATAGACAGAGTCATGTCCACTAGTTTTTTAGTAGGTTTTACCACAAAAGGACACTGGTATTTACATACCAGGCCAGGATGCAACCTTCAATATAGTTTCTACCACATATCTATAGAAATTTGTCACAGTTCTAGACGTCATGCAGAATATTCAAAAACTTCTAAGAAAGTTGAGGTGCTGCCGTGCTTTCTCTGTAATGGCATTTACATGCTGGACCCAGAACAGATCCTCTGTAAAATGATAACACGTAGGAATTTAATGTTGCTGACCCTCTCCTCCTCTGAGATGCCAATGACGACTGGCTTGTGGACCTCCAGTTTCTTCCTGCTGAATTCAATAATCTTCTCCTTGGTCTTGCTGACATTGAGTGAGAGGTTGTTGTTATGACACCACTCAGCAATATTTTCCATGTCCCTCCAATATCCTGATTTGTCAGCACCCTTCATTTGGCCAATGACTGTGGTGTTATCAGCAAACTTAACTATGGCACTGGAGTTGCACTTCACCTCCCAGTCATAATGTGAGTAGAGCAGGGGGCTAACACATAACGTTGTGGTGTTCCTGAGCTGAGGGAAATGGTGGAGATGTTTTTACCAATCTGAATTGACTGGGGTCTGAAAATTGAGGATCCAGTTTCACAAGGAGGTATTGAGACCCAGGACATGAACTTTATTGATTAGTTTTGAGGGGCCAAGCTGTAGGCAGTGAAGAGCATCCTGATGTACAGTGCTGATAAAAGGTATTCATCCCCCTTGAAAGTTCCCATGGTTTATTGTTTTACAACATTGAATCACAGTGGATTTAACTTGGCTTTTTTTGACACTATGCAACAGAAAAAGACTCCTTCGTGTGAAAGTGAAAACAGATCCGTACAAAGTGATCTAAATTAATTATCAGTATAGAACACAAAATCATTGATTGCATAAGTATTCAGCCCCATCAAGTCAGTATTTAGTAGATGTACCTTTGGCAGCAACTGCAGCCTTGAGTCTGTGTGGATAGGTCTCTATCAGCCTTGCACATCTGGACACTGCAATTGTTCCCCATTCTTCTTTACAAAAGTATTCAAGCTCTGTCAGATTGCATGAAGATCCTGAGTGAACAGCCCTGTTCAAGTTCAGTCATAAATTCTCAGTTGGATTGAGGTCTGGACTCTGACTTGGCCAATCCTGGACATTAACATTGTTGTTTTTAAGGCATTCCTGTGTAGCTTTGGCTTTATGCTTGGGGCCATTCGCTCACTGCAAAGCAAACCTTCTCCCAAGTGGCAGTTCTCTTTGCAGACTGCATCAGGATTTTCGCCTAGATTAACTTGCATTGTGCCGCATTTATTTTACCCTCTACCTTCACAAGCCTTCCAGAGCCTGCTGCCGTGAAGCATCCTCACAGCATAATGCAGCCACCACCATGTTTCACAGTAGCGATGGTGTGTTTTTGATCATGCGCATTATTCGGTTTACACTAAACATTGCGTATAGTCTGATGGCCAAAAAGCTCAATTTTCATTTCATCAGACCATAGAACTTTCTTCCAGCTGACTGCAGAGTCTCCCACATGACTTCTGGCAAACTCAAGGGGAGATTTCATGTGAGTTTTTTTCCCCACAGTGGCTTTTACTTTGCCCCTCTCCCATAAAGCTGTGACTGGTGAAGCACCCGGGCAACAGTTGTTGTATGTGCAATCTCTCCCATCTCAGTCACTGAAGCTTGTAACTTGCCAGACCAGAATGTTACTGATCTGATTCATCCAGCTTCCTGGGTAGGGAAAATTCTGAATTATTTTGCGTGGACAACTCCTATAGAACCGTTTTTATAAGTCTGCGATAGCCGTGATTTATTCATTCAGATTGTCTGTTGAGTCTTTGAGCACGGCCCAATCTACCGACTTTAGCAATCATCCCGCAGCTACCTCAGTGTTGTCCTTATCTCCGGAGTCTTGCTCTTTACCCTCTGCCTGAATGCAGGTCGGAGGAGGCCAAGTGATCAGATTTTTCAAAATGCAGTCCTTAGGTGCTAAGTTAAAGGGTGGGACCTCCAGGGCTGTGACCTCAGGATTGCTACCCTATGCCACGTGCTAGTGAGGCCAGAAATAGGAAGATTATACAGTATAACACATGGCTAAGAAGTTGGTGTAGGAGGGAGGGCAGAAGATTTTTAGACTTTGGGCTTTCTTCCAGGGAAGGTAGGACCTGTACAGAAGGGGTCGTTTGCACGTGAACTGGAGAGAGACTAATATATCATCGGGAAGGTTTTTTAATGCTGCATGATGGGGTTTAAACTAGAGTTGCAGGGGGAGTGTTTTGAGTTGTGTATATTTTGATGCAAGAAGTATCGCAGGAAAGGCAGGTGAGCTCAGGGCATGGATCAACACCAGGAATTATGACCTTGTCACCATCAGTGAGACGGTTGCAGGAGGAACAGGATTGGCAGTTCGGTATTCCGGAGTTCCGTTGTTTTAGACATGAGAGAGCAGGAGCGATTAAAGGAGGGGTGGTGTTACTAGTCAGCGAATACGTCACGGCAGTACTCCATCAGGATAGACTGGGGAACGTGACCAGTGAGGTTTTAGGGGTTGAACTGAGATATTAGAAAGGTATGACCGTGTCAATAGGGATAATATTAAAGACTACCCAAAAGTCTGAGGAAGGGATTAAGAGGAACAAATTTGTAAAGAGATTTGTTGCAAGAAACACAAGGTTAATGATTTTAACTTTCCACATATTGACTAGAAATGCCATACTGTAAAAGGACTAGATGGGACAGAGTTTGTCAAATGTGTTCAGGTAAGTTTCTTTCATTAGTATGCAGAAGTCCTGACAAGAGAGCGTGCGATTCTAGATCTGCTGTTAGGGAATCAGACAGGGAAGGTGAAACAAGTTTGTGTAGGGGAACACTTTGGATCATTTGACCACAAAGCCATTCATTTCAAAGTAAATATGCAAAGAGATACGTCTGGTCCACGGGTTCAGATTCAGAATTGAAAAAAGGCCAGTTTTGATGGTATCAGAATGATCAGCAAGTGTGGACTGGGGCACTCTGTTTTCCAGCAAAGCTGTACTTGGAAAGTGGGAGGCCTTCAAAAGGAAAATTTTGAGAGTATGCACCTGTCAGAATGAAACACAAAGATGACAAGTGTAGGGAACTTGGGTTTATGAAGGATATTGAGGCCCTGGAGAAGAGAAAAAAGAAGGTGCATAGCAGCTATAAGCAAGTAGGAACAACTGAGGTGCTGATGGATGCAAGAAAAGCAAGAGAACATTTTATAATATAAATCAGGGAGGTAAAAAGCAGGGATGAAATTGCTCTAGCAGACCAAGGTAAAGGAGAACCCCAAGGGATTCTACAGCTATGTTAAGAGCATAAGGATTGCCTGGGACAAAATTGATCCTCTGGAAGACCAGAATGGTAATCCACGCGTGGAGTCAAAATGAATGGGAGAGATCTTAGATGCATTCCTTGTGTCTGTATTTCCTCAGGAGATGGGTACAGAGCCTATACAAGTGAGGCAAAGCAGCATCAACTTCATGGACCCTGTACAGATTACTGAGGAGTAGTTGTTTGCTACCCTGAGGCAAATCAAGGTGGATAAATCCCCAGGGCCTGACAGGAGGCAAGTGCAGGAATTGTCAGGATTCTAGCAGAGAGCCTATTAAAACATACTTAGCAATTGCAGAGGTACCTAATGATTAGGGGATAGGCAATGTTGTCCCACTATTTATAAATGGCTCTGACAGAAACCAGGAAATTATAGGCTGTTAAGTCTGACATCAGTTGTGGAAAAACCACTGGAACTTTTCTAAGACACCAGATACAGGTGTTTGGATTGACATGGACTAATAAAGGACAGTCAGCATGGCTTCGTGCATGGTAGGTCATGGCCAACCAAACTTATGGAGTTTTTCTAGGAGCTGACCAGGGAAATGGTTGAAGGTGAGGCAGTGTATGCTGTCAACATGGATTTTACAAAGGCATTTGACAAGGTCACGCATGGGAGGTTAATCAAGAAGATTCAGTCACTCGGCATTCTCGATGAGTAATAAATTGGATTAAACACTGGCTTTGTGAGAGAAGCCAGAGTGTGGTAGTAGAGTGTTGCTTCTCTGACTGGAGGCCTGTGACCAGTGGTGTGCCACAGGGATTGGTGCTGGGTCTTTGGTTGTTTGTCTTTTATATCAATGATTTGGATGATAATGTGGTTAACTGAATCAGCAAATTTGCAGATGACCCCAAGTCTGGGAGTGTAGTGGACAGTGCGGACAACTATCATGGCTTGCAGAGGGACCTGCGTCAGCTGGGAAATGGGTTGAAAAAATGGCAGATGGAATCTAATTCAGACAAATACAAGGTTTTGCACTTCAGTTGGACCAGCCAGGGTAGGTCCTACATGGTGAATGTAGGTCACTGAGGAGTGTGGTAGAACAAAGGGATCTGGGAATACAACCCCATAATTAATTGAAAGTGGTGTCCCAGGTAGATAAGGTCCGATGAAAGCTTTTGTCACATTCACCTTCATAAATCAATGATCCGAGTACTGGAGATGGGATGTTATGTTGAAGTTGTACAAGACATTGCTGAGGCCTAATTTGGAGTATTGTGTGTAGTTTCGGTCACCTATCTACAGGAAAGATGTCAACAAGGCTGAAAGAGTACAGAGAAAGTTTACAAGGATGCTGCAGGGTCTGGAGACCCTGAGTTCTCAGGAAATATTGAACAGGTTAGGACTGTATTCTTCAGAATGGAGAAGATTCGGAGGGGATTTGATAGAAGTAATTAAATTATGAGAGGTATAGGTAGGGTAAATGCAAGGAGGCTTTTTTCACTGAGGTTGGGTGGGAATACAACCAGAGGTCATGGTTTAAGGGTGAAAGGTGAGAAGTTTAAGGGGATAATGAAGGGAACTTAATCAGTCAGAGGGTTGTGAGAGTGTGGAATGAGCTGCCAGCACAAGGGTTCCATGCGAGCTTGATTCAATGTTTAAGAGAGTTTGGACAGATACATAGATAGTAGGGATATGTAGGGTTATGGTCCAGGTACAGGTCAATGGGAGTAGCCAGTTTAAATAGACTCATCATGGAGTAGATGGGCAAAATGGCCTGTTCCTGTGCTGTACTTCTCAATGACTCTCAGCCTCTATGACTCTGTGTTTCGGCCTGGCTTGAAATGCTCCCCTCCTCCCTCTCTTTTGGCCATGACCATGAACCTTCGTCCACTTAAACATGCCAGAACTGCATGTTTGACACGGAGTGCTTCAGAAGATAGAAAAATTACAAATTAATTAAAACATTTAAAAAGTATGTTACTTAAAAGGAAATTGCAGACTACATTTTGCAGTGAGAGTACACTTAGAAAAAATATATTTATAAGTACTGTCAGGAGTCCGCAGAAAGTTGCTGCCGTTTACCGGTGCCATGTTTGAAGTAGTAAATAGGGTTAATTACAGGAACCAATTAACCATTCAAAGAACATGTCTGTGAGATGTATCTGAAACTGTCGTGATCACAGGGAGAACATGCAAACTCCACACAGACAGCACCAGATGTCAGATTGAGCCCAAGTCACTGGATCTGCGATACTCAGCTATCCTGCACTAAAGGGAACAAATCCACACAACAATATCAGAAATTCAGCTCAGGAATCCTCACCCGAACTCCGGAAATCTTCTCCTTCTGTTGCTGCTCCATTTCCTCGAAGTCCGCTTTGTTTTTTGTGAGAGAGTCGAAGGAAGATTTAACCCGATCCTGGGAATTAAAGAGTGAATAGATTGGACACAATACATGGCACAACAGAAACAGACGAGCGAAAGTGGTTTGTTTTTACCTTGTAGACTTGAACGGCTTCTTTAACCGGCATGAAGTTGTGGGACTTGTGTTCCCGCGCAGTCGCACAGATCAGGCAGATCAGTGTCTTGTCCGTCTCACAAAACAGCTTCAGCTCTTCCTCATGTTCCTCGCAGTAAAGTTTACTCTCCTTCTCTTTCGGATTCAGGTTTAGTTTTCGAGCTTTCTCAGACAGATTTGCCAAGGCCCGACTGACCCTGAGGGTGCGGTCTGCAATCTCCTCTCTACATTCCGGACAGGAGTTTCTCTCCTGTCTTTCCCAACACTGTGTGATACAGGAGCGGCAGAAGTTGTGTCCACACTCCAGAATGACAGGTTCGGTGAAGAAATCCAGGCAGATGGGACAAATTACCTCCTCGGTTAAACTCTCGACCTGTCGTTTCGAAGCCATGTTCAGTCCCGGTACTTCCTGACTCAGAATGCTTTCACTTTCGGGGAGCTGCTGAATCCCTGCAGTACCGGGACTGTCCGCTAGAGGCGCCGAGTCTCAGTGATGAACAGTCCTGCTGAAGGGTTTCGGCCCGAAATATCCACTGTACTCTTTCCCATAGATGCTCCCCGGGCTGCTGAGATCCTCCAGCATTCTGTGTGTGTTGAGCGAACGTTATATCGCTGCAAGTGTTCAAGGTGAAAGAATCGCGGCCAGTTTTACATCAGGGTGGGATCAGAAACACAGTAAACAGTTCAGAATATAAAAGAAACAGAGAGAAGATGCTGGTTCGTTGCAAGACAGGACTGAAAGGGACAATTCCTGAAAAGCGAGATAGACCGTCAATGTTTCAGATGAAGGATCTCGACACGAAACGTTGGCTGTTGATTTCCCTCCGGAGATCCCGCCCGACCCGCTGATTCCCTCCTGTTACTTTTTTGCTGGAGGACCAAGGAGAGTCAGACTAGGGTGTAAAACAGTGGTTCAGTATAAACTTACAGCAACTATTACATAAACCATGAAACTGGGGGTGTTGAGAGAATATTGTGTTGCGAGGAGACAGATGCCGGGGGCGATGACCGAGATGTGGCTGAAGGAGAAAGCACAGGACTGGACATTATACATCACAGGGTGGAAAACATTCAGTTTATCCTTGAGGACCTGATTTTTACTGCTCTTCATGTAAAGTTTCCTGACTTCAGCCGTGAACTCAAGCCCACGCGTGGAAATCGTTTCCCTCGGCCTGTCCTGTGAACCCCTTCATCTCCAGAGAGCCGGCTTCCCCAATTGCCGCCCAGCCTCACACTGTTCAACAGGGGGCTTCTACAGCATCGGCTCCTTCCATGATGGGTGGGGGCTGAGTGTTGTGGGGCCCGGTCTCCCGCTTATTTTTGTTATTAACAGAAGATAATTTATTCATAATAAAATCATTTACAAGGACAAACCACTCCATGCCTTTCCATTCCGTAGAGACATGATCAATGTTTCCCAGACTGTTCTGGAACTGTTACCATTCATGTGACACTTTGCGGTTTTATATTAAATACTACAATCATTGAGGGGCTTCCCCCACCTGACCCCTCCCTCTCCAGTAGGAGAAGAACCCTACAACGTGGTCCTTCCGCACCGAGCCCTCGCGATGGCCGCACCGAGCTTCACTGCGACCCTCGGCACGTACTCCCGCAGCCTGGAATGTGCCTGTTGTCAGAATCCTTCCTCGGAAATCTCGATGTGCTGGGATACCAACAAGTTTCCGGATGACCAAAGAGCGTCTTCCGCCGAGCTGATGATCTGTCAGCAGCGCTTGATGTTTGTCTCCGTGTGTGTCCCCGGGAACAGCCGCAGATCAGAGAGTCCTCATCACGCAGCGACACGGGGCCTTTCATGTTCCGCCAGACCCTTTTTACAAACCCACAGTCCGGAGAGAGTGGGGTTACTGTCTCTTCCCCACTACAGTTGTCCCGCGGGCAGCGGGTTGTGAGGATAATGTTCTGGGCAGGTAGAAATGATCTGACCCTCTCAGCGTCCTGGTCCCTGTTGGTTAGGCCGATTGGTGAGGCCTGCGATGAGGAGTTCTGCCAGAAGGTTTGAACAGTCTGTTAGGGACACCACCTCACCATGTCCATTGAGTCCTCCTCCTGCAGTGTCTGTGGGAAGTTCCGTGCTGACCACTGCCTAATGGCCTTGTGGTCAAAGGTGTTGCTGTGGACTAATTTTTCAATGGAGAACAGGTATGTGGCACTATCCAGCTGACAGGGCGATGTGCGGCAATGCGCCAGACCCATTTTTCGGAAAATCGGTGACAAACGGAACCTCGATAAGTAGTGGTACTTGGTGAGCACGTATTTAGTTTCCACACACAGCCTGGTGCAGCCATGCACAAAGGTGATTACCAGAGTGAGGACGACATTGGGACGTTTTCGCTCCCGTTGTCCAGGAACTTGTGCGCTGTAATCCATCTGACCCGCTCCATCTTGGATCACCAGATTAACCTGAAGACGGTTCGGGTGATTCCCAAGCTGGAGGAGCGGGACGTGGGTCACAGCTGCACCAGGTACAGCAGCCCTGAGAGCACCTCACACCTGATGACCAGGTTGTTTTCAGTTATCCACATAGAACGCCAACCTCAAAGTCTCAGTTTATGTTTTACCATCTCAGTCCGCTCCAGCCAAATCTTGTTACAGACCTCGACCCATCCAAACCAGGTCTCCAGCATCTTCACATAATCAGACCTGATGGTGAAGAGGACACTGGATCGGTTGAGCCAGTTACCGAAGAACAGGGCCTCGTTCTTCGTGCAGTTAACCCAGGCCCCGATACCAACTCAAACTAGGCGAGGATGCTGATCGATCTGCGAACTGACCTCAGATCTGAGTAGAAGATGGTTCATGCACAGGGAGGGGTTCATTTGGGTCCCTCCACTACCCGGCAGTGTCAGTCCTCTTGTGCTCTTTTCCTTCCTGGTGGATTCTGCAAAGTGTTCTCTGAAGCACACAGACAAGACAGGGGAGAGTGAGCTACCTTGCCTGACTCCAGACTTGATGGGAAAGCTAGCTGCCTCCCACCCATTGAATTGACTGCACTACTGATATCTGTGTAGAGCAGTTGGATCCATTGATGACTCCCTCCCCAAATCCCATTTTGGAGAGTCCATTCATCAAGTATGTGTGTGATATCCTGTCAAAGGCTTTCCCTCTTCCAAGCTGACCAGGTAGGCGTCCACCTTCCCCCCTCCCCCCCCCCCCATCCTCCAGTCCTGGATGGAGGTGATAGTGTCCCTCAGCAGCACGAATCTGTCAAAGATCTTCCTGCCAGGTACAGCGCAGGTTTGGTCTGGGTGGATCACCCGTCCCGGAACAGACTTGACTCTGTTGGCGATGGCATGGGGCACGTTTTTGTAGTCTAAATTAAAGAGCAAAATGTATCCAATACTTGATGTCATCCCTTTCCCATTCTGCTTGTAGATGACGATATGATGCTTTTCCTTATGGATTCCAACATTCTGCCAGCTAGCAGCATAGCATTGTACACATCAGCAGGTCTGGGCCCATCCAGTCCAACAGAGCCGAGCACAACTCAGCCGGATGGATCTTTTCCAGTGTCAGTGGCTGGTCCAGCCTCTCCCGCTTGCTGTTGTCTAACCCCTGCGTGATAGATGATAGGACGTTCGGGAGGCTGTGCACTCTGTGGCCTTTCGGTCATACAGACCGTTATAGAAGGACCAACAGATCCTCAGTAGGTCTGTCTGTGAGGATGCTACCTAGTATTTCCTCTTCCATAAGGCTGTGAATCACAGAACTCCCCCCCCCTCCCCCCGGGAGACATTTGTTCGAAGAAATGTGAGCAGGTCTCATCCAGTTCCATGGAGCGGACCCGAGAATGGAAGCTGATCACGGAGGATTCGGTGATGAAGTGCTGGGTTGCCGCCCTTACACCTCTCGTACTCCTCCCTCAATCCACAGCGTTCACTGCAGTCGTTGCTGCAACTCTGTAACGGGTGTAGGAGGGTCTCAGTACAATTGCAGACAGAGACAGCGACAGTGTTGGTCAAATGTCTTCAAATGTTACTTCAACAGTCAGAGGCGCTCAGCACAACCGTCTTCCCACATTCACTTGTTCAGAGTCCAACCAGACGGGCAGTTTAAGAGTTCCCATAGAATATAACAAAAAGATTTGAGATAAGCTGTCTCACAAGGACCAAGCCTTCAGGAGAACAACAGACGTCGTTCCACAGAACACAGGGGCGTTTCCACAGGTGAGATCCCAGGCCAGACTTTACACAGTACAGCCGCAGGTCAGTAAATCCACAGAGAACGAATAACTCCAGCGGTTGATTCTGACAAAGAGAGAGAGTATAAAGACTGAGCAACTGGCAGAAGCAGCCACCAGCATTAATCACCTCTCAATCAGTCTCGGGTGTGTCTCGTAAATCCTATTGAGATTCCTCCTAGTGATGAAGAGTGAGGATCCCCTCCCAGACAGATGACAACATTGCTCTTGGAGGTGGCAGCGCCGCCTGCTGGGCGCATGAGGTGTTACACCGCAGTTTCCTCAGTTGTCTCTGACCCTGCCTTGCTGTCTAAGCCCCTTTGGGGACAATGAACTTCTTGATGTTCTGCTTGGTCACTTCCTACCCGTGAATAGGAATGAAAGGGTCATTGATGAAGCAGCTGGGGATGTTTGGCTCTAGGACACTGCCCTGAAGATGTTCCCGCAGAGATGTTCTGTGGCTGAGATGATTGGCTTCCAAACACCACAATCACTTTCTTTGTGCCAGGGATTGTTCCAGCCTCCGGAGGGGTTTCCCCTGATTCCCGTTGATTACCTCATTATTCCTTTTACTGCACCATTTGTTTTATAATTCATTGTGATTTTATGTCTTTGCGTTGTACTCCTGTTGCAAAACAACACACTTCACATAATAAACCTGATTATCGGTTCCTTAAGCTTGTCTTAGCCGGGGGGTGGGAGTGGTGAGTTTAAGCTCCCACAAACTATTAAATGCCCTCAATGGTCTATATCTTCAATAAGCTCTGACAAACAAGTCTAGATCCGGGCATTCACATGTGGCTTATGTACTATGCCTGGCGGAACCGGTTCTACTGATTGGAGAAGGGGCAAAGGCGAGTTAATGGCGTCTTAAAACCCGTCATTCAGGGAGATGGGCAACATCTGTGGAAAAGAGTCAACAGTCGACTTTTCCCTGAAAACATCTGCTCCCAATTTAAGCTTCCAGTTTCCTGCCTCATAGTCTCATAATTCCCTTTACTACAATTAAATGATTCTCTAACTTGTCTGTTCCTATCTCTCTCCAATGCTATTGTAAAGGAGATAGAATTATGATCACTATCTCCAAAATGCTCTCCCACTGAGAGATCTGACACCTGACCAGGTTCATTTCCCAATACCAATTCAAGTACAGCCTCTCCTCTTGTAGGATTATCTACATATTGTGTCAAATCTTCCTGAACAACCGAACAAACTCCACCCCATCTAAACCCCTTGCTCTAGTTTGATGCCAATCGATATGTGGGAAAATAAAATCTCCCATCACGACAACTCTGTTATTATTACACCTTTCCAGGATCTGTTTCCCTATCTGCTCCTCAATATCCCTGCTACTATTGGGAGGCCTATTAAAAAAAAACACCCAGTAAAGTTATTGACCCCTTCCTGTTCCTAACCTCCACTCACAGAGACTCCGTAGACAATCTCTCCATGGCATCCACCTTATCTGCAGCAGTGACACTATCTCTGATCAACTGTGCCACACTCCCACCTCTTTTGCCTCCCTCCCTGTCCTTTCTGAAACATCTAAAACCCGGCACTTAAAGTAACCAATCCTGCCCCTGAGCCATCCAAGTCTCTGTAATGGCCACCACATCATAGCTCCAAGTACTGATCCAAGCTCTAAGCTCATCCACTTCGTTCACAATATTCCTTGCGTTAAAATAGACACACCTCAAACCGTCCGTCTGAGCGCGTCCCTTCTCTATCACCGGCCTATCCTCCCTCACACACTGTCTCCAAGCCTTCTCTATTTGTGAGCCAACCGCCTCTTCCTCCATCACTTCAGTTTGGTTTCCACCCCCCAACAATTCTAGTTTAAACTCTCCCCAGTAGCCTTAGCAAATCTCCCTACCAAGATATTGGTCCCCTGGGATTCAAGTGCAACCCGTCCTTTTTGTACAGGTCACAGCTGCCCAAAAAGAGGTCCCAATTATCCAGAAATCTGAATCCCTGCCCCCTGCTCCATTCCCTCAGCCACTCATTCATCCTCCATCTCATTCTATTCCTATTCTCACTGTTGCGTGCCACAGGCGGTAATTCCGAGATTACTACCTTTGCGGTCCTGCTTCTCAACTTCCTTCCTAACTCCCTGTAGTCTTTTTTCAGGACCTCTTCCCTTTTCCTGCCTATGTCATTGGTACCAACATGTACCACAACCTCTAGCTGTTTTCCCTCCCACCGCAGGATATCTTGGATGCGATCTGAATCATTCCGGACTCTGGCACCTGGGAGGCAAACTTCCATCCAAGTTTCTTTCCTGCGTCCACAGAATCGCCTATCTGACTCCTAACTGTAGAGTCCCCTATTACTACTGCCTTCCTCTTCCTTTCCCTACCCTTCTGAGCCACAAGGCCAGGCTCTGTGCCAGAGCACGGCCACCGTTGCTTCCCCCAGGTAGGCTGTCCCCCCCAACAGTACTCAAACAGGAGTACTTATTGTCAAGGGGTACAGCCACAGGGGTACTCTCTAGTACCTGCCTCTTCCCCTTCCCCCTCCTGACAGTGACCCACTTGTCTGTCTCCCATGGCCCCGGTGTGACCACCTGCCTATAACTCTTCTCTATCACCTCCTCGCTCTCCCTGACCGGATGAAGGTTATCGAGCTGCATCTCCAGTTCCCTAACACGGTCCCTTAGGAGCTGCAGCTCGACACACCGGGTGCAGATGTAGCCGTCCGGGAGGCTGGGAGACTCCAGGACCTCACACACCTGACACCGAGCACAGAAATCCGGCCTCACACACATACGACTTCCTTTCCGCAATTAACAAAGGTAAACCTATCTCACCTCGTCCCGTTACCGCCTCAGCCCGTTGAGCCAAAGCCCTATCACTCTGCTACCTCTCACTCCACTGCTCACTCCAAACACAACATCAACATCCTTTGTAATTTTTTCTGTACTCTTTCAGTATTATTTACATTTTTCCTTTTGACAACTGCACCTCCATGGATACCTCCTGACCTGCTGAATTCCTCTACTACTTTGTGTATGTTCACAAAATGCTAGAGCAGAGGTTTATGCCACGTATCCCTACCAGTAACTGAGGGGTTGTAAACCCCAGGTTGGGAACCCCTGTCCTAGAGGAACTATCTCGCACTTTGTGTGGTTCAATGACGTGTCTTCTGGGGCAAGGAAGGAGAAACATCCATGTTTTGTGTTTTTAATCTGCTTCCAAGTGATACTATAAACTGAATTGCTGTCAGTTGGTTCTGCTGATATGAATTATTATTTTAATTTGCCAGGCAGCATCTGTGGAAAAGAGTCAGCAGTCGACGTTTTGAATCGAGACCCTTCATCAGGACTGGAGAGAAAAGGATGAGGTCAGAGGGAGAAGGTGGGGGAGGGGTGAGAGAAATAAGGAAGTAGTGATAGGTGAAAACGGAAAGGGGGAGGGGTGAAGTAAAGAGCCGGTAAGTCAATTGGTGAAAGAGATAAAGGCTGGAGAAGGGGGAATCTGAACGGAGAGGATAGAAGGCCGTGGAAGAAAGGGAAGGGGAGGAGCACCAGAGGGAGGAGATAGGAACATAATGAGATAAGGCGAGAGAGGGAAACACGAATGAGGAATGGTGAAGGAGACGTGTGGTGTTGGGGGAGAAGGGCAGTACTGGAAGTTTGAGGGATCAATTTTCATGCCATCAGGTTGGAGGCTACCCAGGTGGAATATAAGGTGTTGCTCCTTCAGCTTGAGTGTGGCCTCATCGCAGCAGTAGAGGAGATCATCGACAGACATGACGGAATGGGAATGGGAAGTGGAATTAAAATGGGTGGCCTCTGGGAGATCCTGCTTTTTCTGGCGGATGGAGCATCGCTGCTCAGCGAAGTGGTCTCCCAATCCATGTTGGGTCACAATGATACACAGGAGGCCACACCACAAGCACCAGATACGTTAGATGACCCCAACAGACTCTCAGATGAAGTGTCGCCTCACCTGGAAGGACTGTGTGGGGCCCTGAATGGTAGTGAGGGAGGCGGTGTAGGGACAGGTGTAGCAGTTGTTCAGTTGCAAGGATAACTGTCAGGAAGGATATCAGTGGGGAGGGACGAATGGACAAGTGAGTCATGAATGGGGTGATCCCTGTGGAAAACAGAAAGTGGGGGAGAGGGAAAGATGTACCTGGTGGGATCCTGTTGGAGATGGCAGAATTTACGGAGCACTTCTGTACTGGACGTGGAGACTGGTAGCATAGTAGGTGAGGACAGAGGAACCCTGTACCCGGTGAGGTGTGTGAGGTTGGGGTGAGGGTGCTGACATTTTATACCATAAGACATAGGAGCAGAATTAGGCCATTCAGTCCATCCCCCCTATCCTGGCCTTTTCAATATTGGATAGGTTTCAATGAGATCCTCCCTCATTCTTCTGAGTTGCAATGAGTACAAGCCCAGAGCAATGAAACACTCCTCATACTTAACCCTTTCAAACTGCTGGGTGAATTCTATCACGTTCACTGCCTCTCAAGGGTTCTTTTACTTTAACCTCCCTAATCATATCCGGTTCATTACACAACACCCAATCCAGAATTGTCTTTCCCCTACTGTTCTCAACCTCAAGCTGCTCTAAAAACCCATCTCAGAGGCATTCTGCAAATTCCTCTCTTGGCATCCATCAGCAACCTGATTTTTCCAACCTACCTGCATATTGAAATCCCCCATGACTATCATAACATTGCCCTGTTCTTACATGCCTTCCCTATCTGCCATTTCAATTTATATCTCTCTATATAACTTCCCTTGCAGTTTCATAAATCTACCCACAATGATTGTATATCTTTCGATCTTATTTCATCACTAAGTATTCAATTTCATTTTTTTATCAACAGAGCCACTCCAATGCCTCTGTATATCTGCCTGCCCTTTCGATCCAATTTTTAAAAATTATTTTAATATCAATCTAACCCGCAGGAATCCTCTCATCCACCTTGGCTCATAAAAGCAAAGCCCCTAGCTCACTTAATCCATCCTCATTAGACACACTCTCTAACCTTAGCAGCATTCCCATAAATCTCTTCTGCACCTTCTCTAAATCTTTGTCATTCTTCCTATATTCAGGTGACCAGAAATGACCACAATATTTTTTTTAAGAGTGGTCCGAAAGCGGCCTGGTTGAGGGAAGTATCTGGTGTGAGAAGTGCTACTCTTTGACTCGAGAGTCTTCGGCGAGGAGGCTGAGGGAGGAGACTAAGTCAGGCACAATTGCAGAGGGTGAAGACATGACCGCTAAGCTGATTCAGTGTGCTGCGTGCATGATGTGGGAGTTCAGGGACACTGATGGTGCCCCCAGTTGCTACAGCTGTGGAAAGTGTGTCCAGATTCAGCTTCTGAAGGAGCATGTTGTAGCACTGAAGAAAGAACTGGATGACCTCAGGTTCATCCGCGAAAACCAGAGTTTTCTGGACAAGACCTACAGTGAGAATGTTACACCGAGGATACCGGAAGAGAAAAAGGGGGCGATGATGAGGACGGAAAGGACGCTTGAAATACAGGAGACCCCAGGGGATGTACCTCTCGTAAACAGGTTCACCCTCTTGGAAGCTGTCAGGACAGAAGATACTGCCAGGCTGAGAGGCGAAAAAGTCTGCAAGCTGAAAATTGGTGCAGAAGCAGAGCCGAGGAGTCAGACATCAGGAAGAGCCGTGGTAGTAGGGGACTCCATAGTGAGAGGTACAGAAAGAGGTTTCTGCGGCAACAGGCAAGATTTAAGGATGGTATCTTGCCTCCCTGGTGCTAGGATCCAGGACATCATGGACTGATTGCAGGGAATCCTCAAGGGTGAAGGTGAACAGCTGGAAGTGGTAGTGCATGTCGGCACAAATGACATCGGGAAGAAGAGGAAGGAAATTCTGCAGCGGGACTTCAGAGAACTCGGAAGAAGGCTGGAAAGCAGGACTTCCAGGGTGGTTATCTCCAGTTTGCTTCCAGTTCCTCGTGCTGGAGAGGGCAGGAACAGAGAGATAATGTATCTGAATGCGTGGCTGAGGAACTGGTGCAGGAAGCAAGGATTTACGTTCTTGGACCACTGGGATCTGTTTTGGGGTGGGGATGAATTTTACAAAAGGGACGGGTTGCACCTTAATAGGCGGGGGACCAGCATTCTGGCAGACAGGTTTGCCACTGCAACACGGATGTGTTTAAACTAAGTAGTGGGGGGGAGGGGGAGGGGGAGGGGTTGAACTGGAAATATAAGGATGGAGTTAAAGGGAAAGTGAAAATAAGAAAAGTTAAAAAGGACAACAGAATCAATGGAGTAGAAAGCTCAAGAAGAGATCATACAGTATGGCCAAGTGAAATGGGAATTGATATGAAAGGTGAGGGGAGCAACGAATTAAAAGTATTATATATGAATGCACAAAGTATAAGAAATAAAGTAGATGAGCTTGAGGCTCAGTTGGAAATTGGCAAGTACGATGTTGTGGGAATAACTGAGACATGGCTTCAAGTGGACAGGGCCTGGGAAATGAATATTCAAGGCTATACATCTTATCTAAAGGACAGACTGACTGGCACAGGGGGTGGGGTGGCTCTGTTGGTGAGGAATGATATTCAGTCCCTTGCGAGGTGGGACATAGAATCAGGGGATGTAGAGTCAGTATGGATAGAACTGAGAAATTCTAAGGGTAGAAAGACCCTAATGGGAGTTATCTACAGGCCCCCAAACAACAGTCTGGATGTAGGGTGTAAGTTGAATGAAGAGTTAAAATTGGCATGTCGCAAAGGTAATGATACAGTTGTCATGGGGGATTTCAACATGCAGGTAGACTGGGAGAATCAGAATGGTACTGGACCCCAAGGAAGGGAGTTTGTGGAGTGCCTCCGAGATGGATTCTTAGAACAGCTTGTACTGGAGCCTACCAGGGAGAAGGCAATTCTAGATTTAGTGTTGTGCAATGAACCGGATTTGATCAGGGACCTCGAGGTAAAGGAACCATTAGGAGGTAGTGACCATAATATGATATGTTTTAACCTACAATTTGAGAAGGAGAAAGGAAAATCGGATGTGTCAGTATTACAGTTGAACAAAGGGAACTATGGAGCTATGAGGGAGGAGCTGGCCAAAGTTCAATGGAACAATACCCTAGCAGGGAAGACAGTGGAACAACAATGGCAGGTATTTCTGGGAATAATGCAGAAGGTGCAGGATCGGTTCATTCCAAAGAGGAAGAAAGATCCTAAGGGGAGTAAAGGGTGGCCGTGGCTGACGAGGGAAGTAAAGGGCAGTATAAAAATAAGAGAAGTATAACACAGCAAAGATGAGCGGGAAACCAGAGGACTGGGAAGCTTTTAAAGAGCAACAGAAGATAACAAAAAAGGCAATACGCCAAGAAAAAATGAGGTACAAAGGTAAACTAGCCAAGAATATAAAGGGGGATAGTAAAAGCTTCTTTAGGTATGTGAATAGCAAAAAAAATAGTTAAGACCAAAGTTGGACCATTGAAGACAGAAACGGGTGAATTTATTATGGGGAACAAGGAAATGGCAGATGAGTTGAACAAGTACTTTGGATCTGTCTTCACCAGGGAAGACACAAACAATCTCCCAGATGTAATAGTGGTCAAAGGAACTAGGGTAAAGGAAGAACTGAAGGAAATTTATATTAGGCAAGAAATGGTGTTGGATAGACTGTTGAGTTTGAAGGCTGATAAGTCCCCGGGACCTGATGGTCTGCATCCCAGGGTACTTAAAGAGGTGGCTCTAGAAATCGTGGACACATTGGTAATCATTTTCCAATGTTCTATAGATTCAGGAACAGTTCCTGCTGACTGGAGGATGGCTAATGTTGTCCCACTTTTCAAGAAAGGAGGGAGAGAGAAAACAGGGAATTATAGACCGGTTAGCCTGACGTCAGTGGTGGGAAAGGTGCTGGAGTCAATTATAAAAGATGAAATTATGACACATTTGGATAGCAGTAGAAGGATCAGTCCAAGTCAGCATGGATTTATGAAGGGAAAATCATGCTTGACTAATCTTCTGGAGTTTTTTGAGGATGTGACTATGAAAATGGACAAGGGAGAGCCAGTGGATGTAGTGTACCTGGACTTCCAGAAAGCTTTTGATAAAGTCCCACATAGGAGATTAGTGGGCAAAATTAGGGCACATGGTATTGGGGGCAGAGTACTGACATGGATTGAAAATTGGCTGGCTGACAGGAAACAAAGAGTAGCGATTAACGGGTCCCTTTCGGAATGGCAGGCTGTGACCAGTGGGGTACCGCAAGGTTCGGTGCTGGGACCGCAGCTGTTTACAATATACGTTAATGATTTAGATGAAGGGATTAAAAGTAACATTAGCAAATTTGCTGATGACACAAAGCTGGGTGGTAGTGTGAAATGTCAGGAGGATGTTATGAGAATGCAGGGTGACTTGGACAGGTTGGGTGAGTGGACAAATGTATGGCAGTTGCAGTTTAATGTGGATAAATGTGAGGTTATCCACTTTGGTGGCAAGAACAGGAAGGCAAATTACTATCTAAATGGAGTCAAGTTAGGAAAAGGGGAAGCACAACGAGATCTAGGTGTTCTTGTACATCAGTCAATGAAAGCAAGCATGCAGGTACAGCAGGCAGTGAAGAAAGCTAATGGCATGCTGGCCTTTATAACAAGAGGAATTGAGTATAGGAGTAAAGAGGTCCTTCTGCAGCTGTACAGGGCCCTGTACCCTGTACCCCACCTGGAGTATTGTGTGCAGTTTTGGTCTCCAAATTTGAGGAAGGACATTCTTGCTATTGAGGGAGTGCAGTGTAGGTTCACAAGGTTAATTCCCGGAATGGCGACTGTCATATGTTGAAAGATTGGAGCGACTGGGCTTGTATACACTGGAATTTAGAAGGATGAGAGGGGATCTGATTGAGACATATAAGATTATTAAGGGATTGGAAACGCTGGAGGCAGGAAGCATGTTCCCGCTGATGGGTGAGTCCAGGACTAGAGGCCACAGTTTAAGAATAAGGGGTAGGCCATTTAGAACTGAGATGCAGAAAAACTTTTTCACCCAGAGAGTGGTGGATATGTGGAATGCTCTGCCCCAGAAGGCAGTGGAGGCCAAGTCTCTGGATGCATTCAAGAGAGAGTTAGATAGAGCTCTTATAGATAGCGGGGTCAAGGGATATGGGGAGAGGGCAGGAACGGGGTACTGATTGTGTATGATCAGCCATGATCACAGTGAATGGTGGTGCTGGCTAGAAGGGCTGAATGGCCTACTCCTGCACCTATTGTCTATTGTCTCACCACAGTTTTATAGAGCTGCAATATTACCTTTCGGCTCTTGAACTCAATCCACCAACTAACAAAGGCCAATGCAACAAACTTATTTAACCAGCCAATCAACTTAATTCTTTGTTATGAATATCTAATAAAATGGATGTAACCACAAGATTTGTGATTCATTCCTGACTTCCATTGAACCATCTGGACAATATCATCCCCTGATCCAACACTGGTAACAACAAGGAGAGAAGCTTTGTGGTGCTGGTGACAAAGAAACGGAGTAAAAACAGACATTCCAAAAACCATATCATGAACCCACAAAGACACGGCCAACAAGAACCATGCCATGTCCTGGGCGGTGGAATATTATCTCCAAAATGGGAATTGAGATGGGCAGCATCTCCAGGTTTGGGAATGTTGACGTCCCTGCAACCTGTCAGGTCCTCTTTACAAGATACTGGAGGAACTTTCAGTGGGGTCAGGCAACATCTGTGGATGAACTGTGTCAGGGAGGTGGTGTTGAGATCAGCTTACCTTCAGCATCAGGTGGACAGAGCAGCGGTCCGAGGCGATGGCGACGGCACAGCCAGTTGGACAGTCCTTGTCCACCAGCACCATTGCTGTCTTGCAGGAGGACAGCATCTCGATGTAGGAGGTGAACAGAACCACCAGGTCAGCTGTACTTTTGTCCAAGCACTTCAAGTAACCTTCAGGCGAGAAGCAGACAAACTATGAGAGCAAGAATTCTCAGGTAAGGCATGGTACAGGGACAACTCTACCATTGCACCACAATCTGGGACTTCAGTCTCCTGCACCTCCTGTCCAGTGGTAGCTGTGAGCAGATACCATGGCCCAGGTGGTAGGAGATGCTTGATGTCAAAGGGAGGGAGGCTTGTTCAGACAAGCATGGGTACAGGTAGGGCAGAGAGCAGTAAACATATTCCCCATCTCAGACCAGATGACACACTTCTCTAAACTTCCACTGGCAGCTCATTCCACACTCTCACCACCATCTGAGTGAAGAAATTCCCCCTCAGTTCCCCGTGATTTGTATTGGTCTATTACTGGTTTTGGTGTATTATTGTCACAAGTACGGAGATACAGTGAAAAGCTTGTCTTGCAGAGTGTTCATACAGATCAGATCATGACACAGTGCATTGAGGTAGATCACGGTAAAACAGTAACAATGCAGAATAAAGTGTAACAGCTACACAGAAAGTGCAGTGCAGGTCAACAATAAAGTGCAAGATCATAACGAGGTCGATTGTGCACCAAGAGTCCATATTATTGTACAAGAGGTCTGTTCAATAGTCTATAACAGTGTGATAGAAGCTGTCTCTGAGCCTGTGGTACATGCTTTCAGGCTTTTGTATTTTCTGCCTGATGGGGAGGGGAGAAGGGAGACTGTCCGGATTGGGTGGGTCTTTGATTATACGGGCTGTTTGACTGAGACAGTGAGAGTATCGACAAGAGACCATAGGGGAGATGCTGCTTCCTGTGATGTGACAATCATAATCATAAACAATATCAATATTGAAACTGATAACCAATGGCTGTGAAACCCCAGAGATCCACACGAGGGAGGGGGCAGGGTTCACCATCCGACATTTCCTCTCAAGGACAGCATGGCAGCACTAACTTCCCTCTGTGCTACACCGGACAGCCGTCAGCTGGGATCCGGGTGACCGTCCACACTGACCGGGGAGAGTGAACCGTCACTCAGCTCTGGGAACAGCGCCACACAGAGGCAGGCGTGGGAAGCGCAGCCAGGGAAATTCAAGCAAACTGTGCAGGGCAGCGGAGTGGAAACACGGACTCACAGTCAGCCCTGATCTTGGTGAGGTTGTAGTTGGCATATAGGTACTGGACAGTGCAGATGATGGACAAGACAAACTCCCTGTTATGGTCGAGTTCCTTGTCCCTCCAGTTGACAGGAAGAGGAGGAGAACCGAGGCACGGCAGTGTTAGTTACATTCACAGACATGAGACCATAAGACAGAGGAGCAGAATTAGGCCATTCAGCCCATCGAGTCCGCTCCGCCATTCCAGCACGGCCGATCCGGATCCTATTCAACCCTATACCCCCGCCTTATCCTTTGATGCACTGACGATCAGGAACCGATCAACTTCTGCCGTAAATATCCACACAGTCTTAGCCTTCACTGCTGTCTGTGGCAGAGCATTCCACAGGTTTACTGCTCTCTGGCAAAAAATATTCCTCCTTACCTCTGTTCTAAAGGGTCGCCCGTCAATTTTGAGGCTGTCCCCTCTAGTTCTCAATACCCCACCACAGGAAACATCACCACATCCACCCTCTCTTGTCCTTTCAATATTCGATAGGTTTCAATGCGAACCTACTGCACTCTTCCAAATACCAGTGAATACAGGCCCAAAGCTGACAAATCTTCCTCGTATTTTAACCCCTTCATTGCCAGAATCATCCTTGAGAACCTTCTCTGGACTCTCTCCAATAATAACATATACGTTTAAGATTTCCGGCAACTGCAGAGTCGCTTGTGTTTAAGTGTTCTATTTTGTTTGCATTTTTTGCACGATTTATTTATTTTTATATGTTTGTTTTTGTAACATACTAATTTTTATGTCTTGCTCTGTATTGCTGCCACAAAACAACACATCTCATGACAGACGTCAGTGGTAATAAACCTGATTCTGATTACCGGTTACTTGTGAGTTCTACAGCGAGCAAACATACACACAGACACACACAAACCTCATCACACTGGGGGTACGAGGTCACGGTGATACTCGACGGGTCCTGAACAAGTCACCTGGACAAACTTTGGTACAGCTCCTCGGTGACGAAAGGCATGAAGGAGATCAGAAGGTGGAGGGCCAGCCAGAGCTTGCAGCTGAAGATGGAGCCTCACCGAATTTGGGAGACAGAGCGTGCAGCCGGAGCAGGGGCAGGGAGCCTCTATCTGGGGAAGAGCAGGGGGCCTGGGCCAACGTTAACAGCTGGAGCTGGGGCCCAGAGTACTCGGGATCCCAGACTTGAGCTTTAGCTGGAGCCTGGAACCAGAATGGAGTGTGCATCTGTTGCTACAGGCCAGTCTGAAGTGTACAACCATAGCCTGGATCCCAGCTGGAGCAATGGCCCGGAGTATGGATCAGACACGGACCGGACTGGAGGATGTAACTGGAGCAATGGCCCGGAGTATGGATCAGACACGGACCGGACTGGAGCATGTAACTGGAGCAATGGCCCGGAGTATGGATCAGACACGGACCGGACTGGAGCAATGGCCCGGAGTATGGATCAGACACGGACCGGACTGGAGCAATGGCCCGGAGTATGGATCAGACACGGACCGGACTGGAGCATGTAACTGGAGCAATGGGCCGGAGTATGGATCAGACACGGACCGGACTGGAGCATGTAACTGGAGCAATGGCCCGGAGTATGGATCAGACACGGACCGGACTGGAGCAATGGCCCGGAGTATGGATCAGACACGGACCGGACTGGAGCATGTAACTGGAGCAATGGCCCGGAGTATGGATCAGACACGGACCGGACTGGAGCATGTAACTGGAGCAATGGCCCGGAGTATGGATCAGACATGGACCGGACTGGAGCATGTAACTGGAGCAATGGTCCGGAGTATGGATCAGACACGGACCGGACTGGAGCATGTAACTGGAGCAATGGCCCGGAGTATGGATCAGACATGGACCAGACTGGAGCAATGGCCCGGAGTATGGATCAGACACGGACCGGACTGGAGCATGTAACTGGAGCAATGGCCCGGAGTATGGATCAGACACGGACCGGACTGGAGCAATGGCCCGGAGTATGGATCAGACACGGACCGGACTGGAGCATGTAACTGGAGCAATGGCCCGGAGTATGGATCAGACACGGACCGGACTGGAGCAATGGCCCGGAGTATGGATCAGACACGGACCGGACTGGAGCATGTAACTGGAGCAATGGCCCGGAGTATGGATCAGACACGGACCGGACTGGAGCAATGGCCCGGAGTATGGATCAGACACGGACCGGACTGGAGCATGTAACTGGAGCAATGGCCCGGAGTATGGATCAGACACGGACCGGACTGGAGCAATGGCCCGGAGTATGGATCAGACACGGACCGGACTGGAGCATGTAACTGGAGCAATGGCCCGGAGTATGGATCAGACACAGACCAGACTGGAGCATGTAACTGGAGCAATGGCCCGGAGTATGGATCAGACACGGACCGGACTGGAGCATGTAACTGGAGCAATGGCCCGGAGTATGGATCAGACACGGACCGGACTGGAGCAATGGCCCGGAGTATGGATCAGACACGGACCGGACTGGAGCATGTAACTGGAGCAATGGCCCGGAGTATGGATCAGACACAGACCAGACTGGAGCATGTAACTGGAGCAATGGCCCGGAGTATGGATCAGACACGGACCGGACTGGAGCATGTAACTGGAGCAATGGCCCGGAGTATGGATCAGACACGGACCGGACTGGAGCATGTAACTGGAGCAATGGCCCGGAGTATGGATCAGACACGGACCGGACTGGAGCATGTAACTGGAGCAATGGCCCGGAGTATGGATCAGACACGGACCGGACTGGAGCAATGGCCTGGAGTATGGATCAGACACGGACCGGACTGGAGCATGTAACTGGAGTAATGGCCCGGAGTATGGATCAGACACAGACCAGACTGGAGCATGTATCTGGAGCAATGGCCCGGAGTATGGATCAGACACGGACCGGACTGGAGCATGTAACTGGAGCAATGGCCCGGAGTATGGATCAGACACGGACCGGACTGGAGCATGTAACTGGAGCAATGGCCCGGAGTATGGATCAGACATGGACCGGACTGGAGCAATGGCCCGGAGTATGGATCAGACACGGACCAGACTGGAGCATGTAACTGGAGCAATGGCCCGGAGTATGGATCAGACACGGACCGGACTGGAGCATGTAAATGGAGCAATGGCCCGGAGTATGGATCAGACACGGACCGGACTGGAGCATGTAACTGGAGCAATGGCCCGGAGTATGGATCAGACATGGACCGGACTGGAGCAATGGCCCGGAGTATGGATCAGACACGGACCGGACTGGAGCATGTAACTGGAGCAATGGCCCGGAGTATGGATCAGACATGGACCGGACTGGAGCAATGGCCCGGAGTATGGATCAGACACGGACCGGACTGGAGCAATGGCCCGGAGTATGGAGCAGACACGGACCAGACTGGAGCAATGGCCCGGAGTATGGATCAGACACGGACCGGACTGGAGCATGTAACTGGAGCAATGGCCCGGAGTATGGATCAGACACGTACCGGACTGGAGCATGTAACTGGAGCAATGGCCCGGAGTATGGATCAGACACAGACCAGACTGGAGCATGTAACTGGAGCAATGGCCCGGAGTATGGATCAGACACGGACCGGACTGGAGCAATGGCCTGGAGTATGGATCAGACACGGACCGGACTGGAGCATGTAACTGGAGCAATGGCCCGGAGTATGGATCAGACACAGACCAGACTGGAGCATGTATCTGGAGCAATGGCCCGGAGTATGGATCAGACACGGACCGGACTGGAGCATGTAACTGGAGCAATGGCACGGAGTATGGATCAGACACGGACCGGACTGGAGCACGTAACTGGAGCAATGGCCCGGAGTATGGATCAGACATGGACCGGACTGGAGCAATGGCCCGGAGTATGGATCAGACACGGACCAGACTGGAGCATGTAACTGGAGCAATGGCCCGGAGTATGGATCAGACACGGACCGGACTGGAGCATGTAACTGGAGCTATGGCCCGGAGTATGGATCAGACACGGACCGGACTGGAGCATGTAACTGGAGCAATGGCCCGGAGTATGGATCAGACATGGACCGGACTGGAGCAATGGCCCGGAGTATGGATCAGACACGGACCGGACTGGAGCATGTAACTGGAGCAATGGCCCGGAGTATGGATCAGACATGGACCGGACTGGAGCAATGGCCCGGAGTATGGATCAGACACGGACCGGACTGGAGCAATGGCCCGGAGTATGGAGCAGACACGGACCAGACTGGAGCAATGGCCCGGAGTATGGATCAGACACGGACCGGACTGGAGCATGTAACTGGAGCAATGGCCCGGAGTATGGATCAGACACGGACCGGACTGGAGCATGTAACTGGAGCAATGGCCCGGAGTATGGATCAGACACGGACCGGACTGGAGCAATGGCCCGGAGTATGGATCAGACACGGACCGGACTGGAGCATGTAACTGGAGCAATGGCCCGGAGTATGGATCAGACACGGACCGGACTGGAGCATGTAACTGGAGCAATGGCCCGGAGTATGGATCAGACACGGACCGGACTGGAGCAATGGCCCGGAGTATGGATCAGACACGGACCGGACTGGAGCATGTAACTGGAGCAATGGCCCGGAGTATGGATCAGACACGGACCAGACTGGAGCATGTAACTGGAGCAATGGCCCGGAGTATGGATCAGACACGGACCGGACTGGAACATGTAACTGGAGCAATGGCCCGGAGTATGGATCAGACACGGACCGGACTGGAGCATGTAACTAGAGCAATGGCCCGGAGTATGGATCAGACACGGACCGGACTGGAGCATGTAACTGGAGCAATGGCCCGGAGTATGGATCAGACACGGACCGGACTGGAGCATGTAACTAGAGCAATGGCCCGGAGTATGGATCAGACACGGACCGGACTGGAGCATGTAACTGGAGCAATGGCCCGGAGTATGGATCAGACACGGACCGGACTGGAGCATGTAACTGGAGCAATGGCCCGGAGTATGGATCAGACACGGACCGGACTGGAGCATGTAACTAGCGCAATGGCCCGGAGTATGGATCAGACACGGACCGGACTGGAGCAATGGCCCGGAGTATGGATCAGACATGGACCGGACTGGAGCATGTAACTGGAGCAATGGCCCGGAGTATGGATCAGACACGGACCGGACTGGAGCATGTAACTGGAGCAATGGCCCGGAGTATGGATCAGACATGGACCAGACTGGAGCAATGGCCCGGAGTATGGATCAGACACGGACCGGACTGGAGCATGTAACTGGAGCAATGGCCCGGAGTATGGATCAGACACGGACCGGACTGGAGCAATGGCCCGGAGTATGGATCAGACACGGACCGGACTGGAGCATGTAACTGGAGCAATGGCCCGGAGTATGGATCAGACATGGACCAGACTGGAGCAATGGCCCGGAGTATGGATCAGACACGGACCGGACTGGAGCATGTAACTGGAGCAATGGCCCGGAGTATGGATCAGACACGGACCGGACTGGAGCAATGGCCCGGAGTATGGATCAGACACGGACCGGACTGGAGCATGTAACTGGAGCAATGGCCCGGAGTATGGATCTGACACGGACCGGACTGGAGCATGTAACTAGAGCAATGGCCCGGAGTATGGATCAGACACGGACCGGACTGGAGCATGTAACTGGAGCAATGGCCCGGAGTATGGATCAGACACGGACCGGACTGGAGCATGTAACTGGAGCAATGGCCCGGAGTATGGATCAGACATGGACCGGACTGGAGCAATGGCCCGGAGTATGGATCAGACACGGACCAGACTGGAGCATGTAACTGGAGCAATGGCCCGGAGTATGGATCAGACACGGACCGGACTGGAGCATGTAACTGGAGCAATGGCCCGGAGTATGGATCAGACACGGACCGGACTGGAGCATGTAACTGGAGCAATGGCCCGGAGTATGGATCAGACATGGACCGGACTGGAGCAATGGCCCGGAGTATGGATCAGACACGGACCGGACTGGAGCATGTAACTGGAGCAATGGCCCGGAGTATGGATCAGACATGGACCGGACTGGAGCAATGGCCCGGAGTATGGATCAGACACGGACCGGACTGGAGCAATGGCCCGGAGTATGGAGCAGACACGGACCAGACTGGAGCAATGGCCCGGAGTATGGATCAGACACGGACCGGACTGGAGCATGTAACTGGAGCAATGGCCCGGAGTATGGATCAGACACGGACCGGACTGGAGCATGTAACTGGAGCAATGGCCCGGAGTATGGATCAGACACGGACCGGACTGGAGCAATGGCCCGGAGTATGGATCAGACACGGACCGGACTGGAGCATGTAACTGGAGCAATGGCCCGGAGTATGGATCAGACACGGACCGGACTGGAGCATGTAACTGGAGCAATGGCCCGGAGTATGGATCAGACACGGACCGGACTGGAGCAATGGCCCGGAGTATGGATCAGACACGGACCGGACTGGAGCATGTAACTGGAGCAATGGCCCGGAGTATGGATCAGACACGGACCAGACTGGAGCATGTAACTGGAGCAATGGCCCGGAGTATGGATCAGACACGGACCGGACTGGAGCATGTAACTGGAGCAATGGCCCGGAGTATGGATCAGACACGGACCGGACTGGAGCATGTAACTAGAGCAATGGCCCGGAGTATGGATCAGACACGGACCGGACTGGAGCATGTAACTGGAGCAATGACCCGGAGTATGGATCAGACACGGACCGGACTGGAGCATGTAACTAGAGCAATGGCCCGGAGTATGGATCAGACACGGACCGGACTGGAGCATGTAACTGGAGCAATGGCCCGGAGTATGGATCAGACACGGACCGGACTGGAGCATGTAACTGGAGCAATGGCCCGGAGTATGGATCAGACACGGACCGGACTGGAGCATGTAACTAGCGCAATGGCCCGGAGTATGGATCAGACACGGACCGGACTGGAGCAATGGCCCGGAGTATGGATCAGACATGGACCGGACTGGAGCATGTAACTGGAGCAATGGCCCGGAGTATGGATCAGACACGGACCGGACTGGAGCATGTAACTGGAGCAATGGCCCGGAGTATGGATCAGACATGGACCAGACTGGAGCAATGGCCCGGAGTATGGATCAGACACGGACCGGACTGGAGCATGTAACTGGAGCAATGGCCCGGAGTATGGATCAGACACGGACCGGACTGGAGCAATGGCCCGGAGTATGGATCAGACACGGACCGGACTGGAGCATGTAACTGGAGCAATGGCCCGGAGTATGGATCAGACATGGACCAGACTGGAGCAATGGCCCGGAGTATGGATCAGACACGGACCGGACTGGAGCATGTAACTGGAGCAATGGCCCGGAGTATGGATCAGACACGGACCGGACTGGAGCAATGGCCCGGAGTATGGATCAGACACGGTCCGGACTGGAGCATGTAACTGGAGCAATGGCCCGGAGTATGGATCTGACACGGACCGGACTGGAGCATGTAACTAGAGCAATGGCCCGGAGTATGGATCAGACACGGACCGGACTGGAGCATGTAACTGGAGCAATGGCCCGGAGTATGGATCAGACACGGACCGGACTGGAGCATGTAACTGGAGCAATGGCCCGGAGTATGGATCTGACACGGACCGGACTGGAGCATGTAACTAGAGCAATGGCCCGGAGTATGGATCAGACACGGACCGGACTGGAGCATGTAACTGGAGCAATGGCCCGGAGTATGGATCAGACACGGACCGGACTGGAGCATGTAACTAGAGCAATGGCCCGGAGTATGGATCAGACACGGACCGGACTGGAGCATGTAACTGGAGCAATGGCCCGGAGTATGGATCAGACACGGACCGGACTGGAGCATGTAACTGGAGCAATGGCCCGGAGTATGGATCAGACACGGACCGGACTGGAGCAATGGCCCGGAGTATGGATCAGACACGGACCGGACTGGAGCAATGGCCCGGAGTATGGATCAGACACGGACCAGACTGGAGCAATGGCCCGGAGTATGGATCAGACACGGACCGGACTGGAGCATGTAACTGGAGCAATGGCCCGGAGTATGGATCAGACACGGACCGGACTGGAGCATGTAACTGGAGCAATGGCCCGGAGTATGGATCAGACACGGACCGGACTGGAGCATGTAACTAGAGCAATGGCCCGGAGTATGGATCAGACACGGACCGGACTGGAGCATGTAACTGGAGCAATGGCCCGGAGTATGGATCAGACATGGACCGGACTGGAGCATGTAACTGGAGCAATGGCCCGGAGTATGGATCAGACACGGACCGGACTGGAGCAATGGCCCGGAGTATGGATCAGACTCGGACCGGACTGGAGCATGTAACTGGAGCAATGGCCCGGAGTATGGATCAGACACGGACCGGACTGGAGCATGTAACTGGAGCAATGGCCCGGAGTATGGATCAGACACGGACCGGACTGGAGCATGTAACTGGAGCAATGGCCCGGAGTATGGATCAGACATGGACCAGACTGGAGCAATGGCCCGGAGTATGGATCAGACACGGACCGGACTGGAGCATGTAACTGGAGCAATGGCCCGGAGTATGGATCAGACACGGACCGGACTGGAGCATGTAACTGGAGCAATGGCCCGGAGTATGGATCAGACACGGACCGGACTGGAGCATGTAACTGGAGCAATGGCCCGGAGTATGGATCAGACACGGACCGGACTGGAGCATGTAACTAGAGCAATGGCCCGGAGTATGGATCAGACACGGACCGGACTGGAGCATGTAACTGGAGCAATGGCCCGGAGTATGGATCAGACATGGACCGGACTGGAGCATGTAACTGGAGCAATGGCCCGGAGTATGGATCAGACACGGACCGGACTGGAGCAATGGCCCGGAGTATGGATCAGACACGGACCGGACTGGAGCATGTAACTGGAGCAATGGCCCGGAGTATGGATCAGACACGGACCGGACTGGAGCATGTAACTGGAGCAATGGCCCGGAGTATGGATCAGACACGGACCGGACTGGAGCATGTAACTGGAGCAATGGCCCGGAGTATGGATCAGACATGGACCAGACTGGAGCAATGGCCCGGAGTATGGATCAGACACGGACTGGACTGGAGCATGTAACTGGAGCAATGGCCCGGAGTATGGATCAGACACGGACCGGACTGGAGCATGTAACTGGAGCAATGGCCCGGAGTATGGATCAGACATGGACCAGACTGGGGTGCACAGCTGGAGATGAGGTTCGGAGCATCATCTCCACATCCACTCTATCGAGATTTTTCAACATTCAATAGGTTTCAATGAGATCTCCACTTATTCTTCTGAATTCCAGTGAGTAGAGGCCCAGAGCCACCAAGTCCCTTTGCACCTCAGAGTTTTGAATTTTCTCTCCATTTAGAAAATAGTCTAGCCTTTTCTTTCTTCTACCAAAGAGCAGGACCATATACTTCTGGACAATGTATTCCATCTGCCACTTCTTTGCCCATTCTCCTAATCTATCTAAGTCCTTATGTAGCCTCTCTACTTCCTCAAAACTACCTGCCCCTCCACCTATTGTCTGCAAAAACTCTGCAACAAAGCCATCAACTCTATCGTCCAAGTCAGTGACAGACAAGGTGAAAAGAAGCAGTTCCAACACAGACCCTTGTGGACCATCACTAGTCACTGGCAGTCAAACAGAAAAGGCTCCATTTATTCCCAGTCTTTGCCTCCTGCCAATCAGCCACTGCTTTATCAATACTAATATATTTTCTGTAATAGCATGGGCTCTTACCTTGTTCCACAGCCTCATGTGTGGCACCTTGTCAATTTTTCATCACTGCCCATTAACCCATTCCTCCGTTCTTCTTTACAAAACTGCTCAAGCTCTGTCAGATTGCATGGGGATCATGAGTGAACATCCCTTTTCAAGTCCAGCCACAACTTTTCAGTTGGATTGAGGTCTGCACTCTGACTTGACCACTCCAGGACATTAACTTTGTTGGTTTTAAGCCATTCCTGTGTGGCTTTTGCTTTCTGCTTGGGGTCATTGTTTGCTGGAAGGCAAATCGTCGCCCAAGTCACAGTACTCTTGCAAACTACATCTGGCTTTCCTCCAAGGTTTCTCTGTATTTTGCTGCATTCATTTTACCCTCTACTTTCACAGACATTCCAGGGCTTGCTGCAGTGAAGCATCCCCACAGCATGGTGCAGCCATCACCGTGATTCACCGTAGCGATGGAGTGCATTTAATGATGTGCAGTGTTTGGCTTATCATCCGGGTGTCTCTGTCGTGCCTACAGAATCTCACTTCTTTTCCTCTAACTATGGAATCTCCTCTCAATACTGCAGTCCTCTTCATCCCTCTGCTCTTCCAGGGGTGACTACTTCTCTGTTCTTCCTATGTATCACCTCCTCACTCTCCCATATGAGTCGAAGGTCATCGAACTGCCGCTCCAGTTCATTAATACAATTTTTCAGGAGTTTTAGCTCAGTGAACCTGGTGCAGATGAGTTTATCTGGGAGCCACATCCCACACAGAGTGCAAAACACTGCCCCTGGAGCCATTCTCTCAACTCTACTAATCCCTAACAGAAAAGGATGAACAAAAAAGAACAATTAGGCCATTTGGCCCATCAAGTCTGCTTTGCATTTTATCATGGCTGATCCATTTTCTCTCTCAGCTCCGATCTCCTGCCTTCTCCCTGATAAGACCTCAGGATTCTGCCACAGTCCAAAGATGTACCAGTTGACTCATTAAAAATTGTCCCATGTTTAGACGAGGATTAATCTGGCGGATAGCTGAGCAGCCTGGCGTGAAGGGCTGGAAGGGTCTCTTCTGTGTTATCTTAACAAATAAATAAATTAAAAATCTGTTTTGTTCTTTCCTCCAGGATTTCCCCTGCTCCTCACCCTCTGTGCACCCTTTCTCAGATCTCATGCCTCCAACACTGCTGCACCCTGTTTGCTTTGTGATACCTCGCTGTGTCTCCTGCATTGGCCTCTCCTTCCCACCCAAATGCCTCACACAATCCTTGCTCGGGTGACACGTGTCCCCAATGATCACGTGAGTGAGGCTGAGTGACAGATGGAGCGAACGAGGCTCTTGCCCATTGACTGAAGGGGTGGCAGAAAGAAATCCACACTGAGAATATGTCTATCCATGGCCTCCTCTACTGTCTAGATGAAGCCACACTCAGGTTGGAAAAACAACAACTTATATGCCGTCTGGGTAGCCTCCAACCTGATGACATGAGCATTGATTTCTCTAACTTCCTTTAATGCCCCTCCTCCACTTCTAACCCCATCCCTTATTTATTTGTTTGTTTATTTATTTATTTATCCCCCCCCCTTTTATTTTCTCTCTCTGCCCCTCTCAGAGGAGAACTCTTTGCCTGTTCTCCATCTCCCACTGGTGCTCCCCTCCCCCTTTCTTTTTCCCTAGGCCTCCCGTCCCATGATCCTTTCCCTTCTCCAGCTCTGTATCACTTTTGCCAATCACCTTTCCAGCTCTTAGCTTCAACCCTCCCCCCCTTGTCTTCTCCTATCATTTTGGATTTCCCCCTCCCCCTCCTACTTTCATATCTCTTACTATCTTTTCTTTCAGTTAGTCCTGACGAAGGGTCTCGGCCCGAAACGCTGACTGTACTTCTTCCTATAGATGCTGCCTGGCCTGCTGCTTTCCACCAGCACTTTGTGTGTGTTGCTTCAATTTTGAACGTGATAACCCACTTGGTTATGGACTCCCAGAGATCCACACGTAGGAGAGAAGCAGGGTTCACCATCCAACATTTCCTCTCAAGGACAGCATCTCCCCCAGCGCTAACTTCCCTCTGTGCTACACCGGACAGCCGTCAGCTGGGATCTGGGTGACCATCCACACTGACCAGGGAGACTGAACCGTCACTCAGCTCTGGGAACAGCGCCACACAGAGGCAGGTGTGGGACGCGCAGCCCAGGAAATTCAAGCGAACCGCATGGGCTGCGGAGTAGAAACGTGGACTCACAGGCAGCTCTGATCTTGGTGAGGTTGTAGTCGGCACGTAGGGACCAGATGGTGTGGATCATGGACAAGATAAACTCCATGTTCTGTTTGAGTTTCTCGTACTGCGGGAAGACAGGAAGAGGAGGAGAACCGAGGCAAGGCAGCACTAGTTATATGCACAGACATTAGACCAGAAGACCATAAGACATAGGGGCAAAATAAGGCCATTCAGGCCATGGAATCTTCTCTGCCATTCTATCATGGCTAATCCGGATCCTACTCAATCCCATACACCTGCCTTCTCACCATATCCTTTGATGCCCTGACTGAGCAGGAAACGATCAACTTTTGCCTTAAATGTACCCACGGACTTGGCCTCCACCACAGTCTGTGACAGAGCATACCTCATTTTATTGCCCTCTGACTCAAAAAATTCCTTCTTACCTCTGTTCTAAAGGGTCACTCCTAAATTTTGAATCTGTGCCCTCTTGTTCCGGTTACCCCCACCATAGGAAACATCTTCTCCACATCCATCCTATCTAATCTTTTCATCATTCAGTCGGGTTCAATGAGATCCCACTGCAACTGGAGCAGGGAGCCTGGACCACCACTAAAAGCTGGAGGTGGAGCACAGAGTACTCTGGACCGTGGACTGAAACATGTAACTGGAGCCTGGATGCAGAACGGAGTGTGCATCTGTTGGCAGGGCCTGGTCTGAAGTGTGCAGACAGATCCCAGACTGCAGCGTACAGCTGGAGCAAGAGCCTGGAGTGTAGATCAGTCCTGGACCTGGAATAGAGCATATAACTGGAGCAAGGGTCTGGAGCATGGATCAGACATGGACCCAGACTGGAGTATACAGCTGGAGCTGCATCTTGGAGCATCCTCTCCACATCCACTCCATCAAGGCTTTTCAAAATTCAGTAGGTTTCAATGACAACACCACTCATTCTTCTGAATTCCATTGAGTAGAGGCTCAGAGCCACCAAGTCCCTTTGCATCTCAGATTTTTGAAATTCCTCTCCATTTAGAAAATAGTCTATCCTTACTTTCTTCTACCAAAGTGCATGACCATAACCTTCGCAACACTCTATTCCATCTGCCTCTTCTTTGTCCATTCTCCTAATCTATCTGTCCTTCTGTAGCACCTCTACTTCCTCAAATCTACCTGCCCCTCCACCTATCATCTACAAAAACTTTGCAACAAAGCCATTAATTCTGACATCCAAGTCATTGACAGACAAGGCAAAAAGAAGCGTTCCTAACACACAGACCCCTGTGGAACATCACTGGTCATCAGCAGCCAACTAGCAAAGGCTCTATTTATTCCCAGTCTTTGCCTCCTGCCAATCAGCCACTGCCATGGGATTACAGTAATGCCATGGGATTTAAACTTGTTTAGCAGCCTCATGTGTGGCATCTTGCCAATTTTTTTCTCTCTGCCCGTTACACCACTGATGTTTAGACCAGCAACAAAGATCCTCCATGATAGAAGGATTCTTTACTGCTGTTTCTGTAACAATTGATTTTTGACTAGTCAGGGTTGTTAGCCCTGAGCTGAACCTCTGAACTTGGAGGACGAGTGGATCACTCATAGTCTGACCTCTACCCTTGACCTGTTTGTCAAAGGTCACCCTACCAAGAGCCAAAACACAAGGTACTGACCCCAGCCAACACAGCTCTCCAGGACACTGAGGCACACAATTTCCCATTTTCTATCTCCTATTGTAATTTGTAGATCGCCTTCTTAGTCCTGATCAGGGGTCTGTTTATACAGAGCCTATAAAAAGTATTCACCACCCTTTGGAGTTCTCATTTTTTATTGTTTTACAACATTGAATCACAATGGATTTAATTCAGCTTGTTTATAAACACAACAAAAAAAAGTCTTTTGTGTCAGAGTGAAAACAGAACTCGCAAAGTGATGCAAATTAATTACTAATATAAAACACAAAGTAATTGATTACACAAGTATTCACCCCTTTTAATATGACACAGCAAATCATCAATGGTGCAGCCAATTGGTCTTAGAAGTTGTTGAATTAGTTAAATAGAGATACCTATGTGCAGTCAAGGTGTTTCAATTGATTCTCGTAAAAAATACACCTGTATCTGGAAGGACCTATTGCTGGTGAGTCAGTATCCTGACAAAAACTACATCATGAAAACAAAAGAACACTCAAAGCAACTCTGTGGAAAGGTTGTTGAAAAACACAAGTCAGGAGATGGATACATTTCCAAGTCACTGACTATCCCTTAAAGTACAATGAAGTCAATCATCAAGAAATGGAAAGAAAATGGCACAACTGTAAATTTGTCAAGAGCAGGCAGTCCTCAAAAACTGAGTGACCATGTAGAAGGGGACGATTGAAGAAAGCCACCAAGGGACATATGACAACTCTGGAGGAGTTACAAGCTTTAGTGGCTGAGATGAGAGAGACAGTGCATACAACTGTTACCCGGGTTCTCAACAGTCACATCTTTATGGGAGAGTGACAAAGAGAAAGCCACTGTTGAAAAACACTCTCATGAAATCTTGACTAGTGTTTGTCCGAAGACATGTAGGAGATTCTGAAGTCAGCTGGGAGAAGGTTCTATGGTCTGATGAAACCAAACTTGAGTTTTTTTGGCCATCAAATGAAATGCTATGTTTGGTGTAAGCCAGAGACCCATCAGCCAGCATTTGTGGAAGGACTGGGTCAGGGAGGTGATGTTGAGATCACCTTACCTTCAGCATCAGGTGGATGGAACAGTGCTCCATGGTGATTGCACAGCCAGATGGACAGTCCCTGTCCACCACAACCATCACCATCTTGCAGGAGGACAGTGTCTGGATGGAGCAGGTGAACAGACCCACCAGGTCCCCCTTGTTCAAGCACTTCAAGTGACCTGCGTGCAACCACAGAGAAACTGTGAGAGCGAGAATTCTCAGGTAAGTCATGGTACAGGGACAACTCTACCATTGCACCACAGTCTGGAACTTCAGTCTCCTGCACCTCCTGCCCAGTGGTAGTTGTGAGCAGATACCATGGTCCAGGTGGTATGAGATCCTTGATGTCAAATGGAGGGATGCTCGTTCAGACAAGCATGGGCTACAGGTAGGGCAGACAGCAGGAAAGATTTTCCCCATCTAAAACCAGATCGTATACTTCTCCAAACTTCTCTTCAATGTTACAATCAAACCCACATCCACCACTTCCACTGGCAGCTCATTCCACTCTCACCACCCTCTGAGGGAAGAAATTCCCCCTCAGTTCCTCCTGACTTGTATTGGTCTATTACTGGTTTTGGTGTATTATTGTCACAAGTACGGAGATACAGTGAAAAGCTTGTCTTGCAGAGTGTTCATACAGATCAGATCATGACACAGTGCATTGAGGTAGATCACGGTAAAACAGTAACAATGCAGAATAAAGTGTAACAGCTACACAGAAAGTGCAGTGCAGGTCAACAATAAAGTGAAAGATCATAACGAGGTCGATTGTGCACCAAGAGTCCATATTATTGTACAAGAGGTCCATTCAATAGTCTATAACAGTGTGACAGAAGCTGTCTCTGAGCCTGTGGTACATGCTTTCAGGCTTTTGTATTTTCTGCCTGATGGGGAGGGGAGAAGGGAGACTGTCCGGATTGGGTGGGTCTTTGATTATACGGGCTGTTTGACTGAGACAGTGAGAGTATCGACAAGAGACCATAGGGGAGATGCTGCTTCCTGTGATGTGACAATCATAATCATAAAACAATATCAATATTAAAACTGATAACCCACTCGGCAGTGAAACCCCAGAGATCCACATGAGGGAGGGGGCAGGATTCACTGTCCAACATTTCCTCTCAAGGACAACATCTCCCCCAGTGCTGACTTTCCTCTGCACTACACCGGACAGTCGTCAGCTGGCATCCAGGTGACTGTCCACATTAACCAGGGGAAAGTGAACCATCACTCAGCTCTGGAAAACATGGTAAGTTCAGCCTGGGAAATTCAAGCGAACCGTGCAGGACAGGGGAGTGGAAATGCAGTCTCACAGTCAGCTCTGGCCTTGGTGAGATTGTGATCAGCACTCAGGACCAGATGGGTGGATAATGGACAAAATCCATGTTGTGGTCCAGTTTCTCGTCCATCCAGTTGTTCTGCAGGAAGAGACAAAGAGGAGGAAAGCTGAGGCACGGCAGCACGAGTTACATTCACAGACATTGAAAACAGTCTAAGAACACCCTATCACCACCTCCGGCAGCTCAATAAAGCACCAGTAGCGTTATACTGTCTAATTTTTAACTTGCAATGCAAATACACTTGATAATTCGTCGACTGATTTGTGGTAATATGACTTTATGTGTTGTGTGTGAGTTATACATACTGTATTGTGCACCCTGGTCGGTTGTTCCATTCGGATGTATACGTGTACAATTGGAATGACAAAAAACTTGAACTTGAACTTACACTTCCCCTCCCTCATCCTAAATCCGCCTCTCTGTTCGTGTGACAAAAATAAACCTCTTCACATTAATACCATCAGGAAGGAGGCACAGAAGTCTGAAGACACACACTCAACATTCTAGGAACAGCTTCTTCCCCTCCGTCTTTCTGCTCCTATGTCTTATGGTCGTATCAGATTTCCGAAACGACAACGTACACATGAACCATATCTCACTTTTGAGCAACAAGCACAAAATGCTGGCGAACTCAGTAAGTCAGGCCGCATCTGTGGAGGGAAAAAGATTCTGATGAAGGGTCTCAGCTGAAACATTGACTCTTTATTCCTCTCCATGGATGCTGACTGACCTGCAGAGTGCCTCCAGCATTTTGTGTGTGCTGCTCAAGATTTCCAGCATCTGCAGAATCGCTTGTGTTCATGTGCTCTGTTTTGTTTGCTTTTTGCATGAATTATTTATTTTTATATGCTTCTTTTTGTAACTTATACTAATTTTTATGTCTTGCTCTGTATTGCTGCCACAAAACAACACATCTCACGACAGACGTCAGTGGTAATAAACCTGATTCTGATTACCGGTTACTTGTGAGTTCTACAGTGAGCAAACATACACACAGACACACACAAACCTCATCACACTGGGGATACGAGGTCACGGTGATACTCGACGGGTCCTGAACAAGTCACCTGGACAAACTTTGGTACAGCTCCTCGGTGACGAAAGGCATGAAGGAGATCAGAAGGTGGAGGGCCAGAGCATGCAGCTAAAAATGGAGCCTTGACTGAATTTGGGAGCTGTCGCATGCAGCTGGAGCAGGGGCACGGAGCCTAGATCTGGAGTAGAGTGTAGCTGGAGCTGGGGCCCAGTGTACCCCGGATTCCAGACTGGAGCATGTAGCTGGAGCCTGGACCCCGAATGGAGTGTACAGCTGTTGCTAAGGCCTGTTCTGAAGTGTACAGCCATAGCCTGGATCCCAGACTGTAGCGTACAGCTGGAGCTGCGGCCTGCAACATCCTCTCCACGTCCACTTTATCGAGGCCCTTCAACTTGCAATAGGTTTCAATGAGGTCACTCCTTATTCTTTTGAATTCCAATGAGTAAAGACCCAGACCAGGTCCCTTTGCACCTCAGATTTTTGAATTTTCTTTTCATTTTGAAAATAGTCTAGCCTTTTATTTGCTACTTCTTTGCCCATTTTCCTAACATGACTAAGTGCCTATACTTCCTCAAACCTACCTGCCTCTCCACCTATCATCCGGAAAAACTTTGCAATAAAGCGTTAATTTCGTCATCCAAGTCATTGACAGACACGGTAAAAAGAAGTGCTCCCAACACAGGTCACTAAGGAACATCACTAATCATCGGCAGCCAAACAGAAAAGCCTCCCTTTATTCCCACTCTTTGCCTCCTGCCAATCAGTCCCCGCTTCACCCATGCTAGTATCTTTCCTGTAATACACTGGGCTCTGAGCATGTGAAGCAGCCTCGTCTGTGGCACCTTCTCAATTTGTTTTTATCACTATCCGTTACACTGCTGGCGTTGAGAGCAGCAACGAAGGTCCTCCATGATAGGAGGATTTTTATTACTGTTTCTGTAACAATTGTTTTTGGACTAGTCAGGGTCTTTAGCCCTGAGCTTACCGCGAACCTGGAGGATGAGTGGACCACTCATAGTCCAGCTTAAACTTGTAAAAGGCCTTCTGAAAATAGAAATACCCAATATCCAAAGATTCTCCTTTGTTTATCTTGCTTGTTATTTCTTCAAAGAATTGCATCAGATTTGTCAGGCAAGACTTCCCTTTGAGGAAACTCATGTGACGCCAAGTACCCCAAAACCACATCCTGGACAATTGATTCAATCACCCAACCATTGAAGTCAGACTGACTGGCCTATAATTGTCTTTCTTCTGCGTCTCCCCCTTCTCGAAGAGCGAACTGACATTGGCAACTTTACATTGCTTTGAAACCATTCCAGATTCCAGTGATTCTGAAGGATCATTACTAATGTCTCTACAAACTCTTCAGCCACCTCTTTTAGAACTGTGGTGTGTACACTTATCTACCTTCTAACCTTTCAGTTTCCCCAAGAACATTCTCACTAGTAATGGCAACATCACAAACTTCTGCCCCCAGACACTCTTGAACTTCAAGCGTATAGGCTGTGTCTTCCACTGTGAAAAATACTTATTCAGTTCATCTGCCTTTTCCTTGTGCCCCATTCCTACCTGTCCAGCATCGGGTTCCAGCGCCCCTCTTTTACACTTTATGTATCTGAACAAACTTTTGGTACCCTCTTTAATATTATTGTCCCGCTTACTTTTGTGTTCCACCTTTTCCTTCTTAATGTCTTTCTAGTTGTTTTCTGTTGGTTTTTAAAAGTTTCCTGATCCTCTAACTTCCCATTAATCTTTGGACTCCTATATGCCCTCTCTTTGGCTTTGATGTTGGCTTTGACTTTTCTTGTTCACAACGGTTGTGGTATATTGCCTTTAGAATACTTCTTCCTCTTTGGGATGTATATATCCTGTGCATTCCAAATTGCTTCCAGAAATTGCAACCATTGCTGCTCTGCCATCGTCCCTGCAAATGCTCTTTTCCAATCAACTTTGGCCAACTCATCTCTCATACCTTTGTTATTCCCTTTACTCCACTGTAATACTGATGCATTTGACTTCATCTTCTGCTTTTGTAATTTCAGTCTGAATTGAATCATATTGTGATCACTTACTCCTAAGGTTTCCTTTACCTTAAACTCTCTAATCCATTCCTGTTCATTGCACAGCACCCAATCCAGAATAAATGATCCCCTAGTGGGCTCAACCATGCATTACTCTAAAAAGCATTCATGGGCATTATAGATATTGCCCCTCTTGTTATCAGCACCAACCCCAATCTACCCGCATATTGAAATCCACCATGACTATTGTAACATTGCCCTTTTGGAATGCATTTTCCATTTCCCATCATAAGCTGTAGACCACATTCTAAGTACTGTTTGGGGGATTGTATATATAAATGCCTATAAAAGGTATTCACCAACCTTTTGGGTTTTCATGTTTTATTGTTTTACATCATTCAATCACAGTGGCTCTTTTTACAATGATCAACAGAAAAAGACTGTCATGTCAGAATGAAAACAAACCTCTCCAGAGTGAACTAAATTAATTACAAATATAAAACACAAAGTAATTGATTGCATAAGTATTCACTCCCTTAGTACGACAGACAAAATCATCACTGGTGCAGCCAATTTATCTTGGAAGTCACAATATTAGTTAAATGGAGGTCACTGGTGTGCAGTCAAGGTGGTTCAATTGATTGTTGTAAAAATACACCTGTATCTGGAAGGACCAACTCTGGTTATTCAGTGTCCTAATAAAAACTACATCATGAAGAGAAAAGAACACTCTAAGCAACTCCACGAAAAGATTATTGAAAAAACACAAGTCAATTATGGAAAACCCTGAACACCCTCTACATAGCACCATCCAGAGACAGAGAAGCAGTTTCAGCGACAGGTTACTATCGATGCAATGCTCCTCAGACAGGATGAAGAGGTCAATACTCCCCAATGCCATTAGGCTTTACAATTCAACCGCCAGGACATAAGAACTTTTTAAAAGCTATTATTAATGCTTTTTGAGAGAGTGATTTAGATGCATATCATATTTTTACTGAGTTAAGTATTGTATGTAATTAGTTTTGCTACAACAAGTGTATGGGACATTGGAAAAAATGTTGAATTTCCCCATGGGGATGAATAAAGTATCTATCTATCTATCTATCTATCTATCTAGGAGATGGATACAAGAAAATGTCCAAGTCACTGAATATCATTTGGAGCACAGTTAAGTCAATCATTAAGAAGTGGAAAGAATATGACACAGCTGTAAATCTGCCAAGACCAGGCAGTCCTGAAGAACTGAGTGAGTGTGTAGAAGGGGACTAGTGAGAGAGGCCGCCAAGAGACTGATGATGACTCTGGAGGAGTTACAAGCTTCAGCGGCTGAGATGGGAGACAAAGTGCATAACCTGGTGCACAGGTTCTTCACCAGTCACAGCTTTATGGGACAGTGGCAAAGAGAAAGTCACTGTTGAAAAATACTCACATGAAATCTTGGGTAGAGTTTGCCAGAAGGCATGTGGAAGACTCTGAAGCCAGCTGGAAGAAGTTTCTGTGGTTTGATGAAACCAAAATTCGTCAGACTATTTGCTGTTTGGCATAAGCCAAATACCACAGGTCATCAGAAACACACCATCCCCACCATGAAACGTTGTGATGGCTGCATCATGCTGTTGGGATGCTTCACTGCAGCAGGCCCTGGAAGACTTATGGAGTTAGAGGGTAAAATGAATGCAGCAGAATACAGAGAAATATTGGTGGAAAACCTGATGCAGTCTGCAAGAGAACTGCAACTTGGGAGAAGATTTGCTTGCCAGCAAGCAATGACCCAAGCACAAAGACAAACCGACACAGGAATGGCTTTAAAACAAGAATGTTAATGTCCTAGAGTGGCCAAGTCAGAGCCCAGACCTCAATCCAATTGAAAAGCTATGGGTCAATGTGAAAAGGGCTGTTCACTCATGATCCCCGTGCAACCTGACAGAGATTAAGCAGTTTTGTAAAGAAGAATGGGGAAAAATTGAAGTTTCCAGATGTGCAAAGTTGATAGAGACCTATCCACACAGACTCAAGGCTGTAATCGCTGCCAAAGGTACATCCACTAAATACTGACTTGAAGGGGGTGAATACTTATGCAATCAATTACTTTGTGTTTAATATTTGTAATTAATTTAGATCACTCTGTGGAGACCTGTTTTCACTTTGACACGAAATAGTCTTTTTTCAGTCAATCAGTGTCAAAAAAAAGCTAAGTTGAATCTATTGTGATTCAACGTTGAAAAACAATAAAACATGAAATATCCCGGGTGGAGGGGTGAATATTTTTTTTGGCTCTAGAGTTCCCATCAGGGTCTTTTTACCCTTGCAGTTCCTTCGCTCTATCCAGAATAATTCAATACCTTCTGACCATGTATCACCTCTTTCTACTGATTTGATTTCATTTTTTACCAGAGAGCAATGCCACGTCCTCTGCCTTCCTGCCTGTCCTTTTGATACAATGTGTATCCTTGGACATTGAGCTCCCAGCTCTAATCTTCTTTCAGCCAGGATTCAGTGATGCCTATAACATCATACATGCCAATCTATAACTGGGCTACATATTCACCTGCCTTATTCCATATACTGCACATTCAAATATAACACCTCCTGTACTGTATTCACTCTTTTTAATTTTATCTGCCTTTCACATCACAACTTTTCCTGTTGACAACAATTTTGCCCTATCATCTGCCACTTCTTGCTAGGAGTCTCACTACAGATAACCTCTGTTTGTAAATTAGCAACCTCATCCTCAGCACTGTCATTCATCTACCAAATTAGATTACCTGCCTGTCACATCATCTTATTCTTACCCCCACTGGCACGTGGCACAGGCAGCAATCCAGAAATCACAATCCTGGAGGACCTGTTTTCCGCTTTCTACCTACCTCCCTAAAATCTCTCTTGAGGACCTCCTCAGCTTACCTACCCCTCTCATTCTTACCAGTATTTACCAGGACTTCTGACTGCTCACCCTCAGCCTTGAGAATGCCAAGGACCCGATCTGAGACATCCCTGATCCTAGCACTTGGGAAGCAATATAACATCTAGGTGTCTCTATCGCACGCACAGTATCTCATCTCTGTTCCTCTAGCTATGGAATCCCCTCTCAATACTGCGGTCCTCTTCACCTCTCTACTCTTCTAGGGGTAATTACCTCTCTGTACCTCCTATCTATCATCTCCTCATTCTCCCATATGTCAAAGGTCATCGAGCTGCAGCTCCATTTCCTTAATACAATCGATCAGGAGAGAACCCTACCAAATACTTAACCTCACCCCAGCCTCACTTGGCACTCTGGAATGTCGTCCATCTGTCCCAGGTAACTTCTCCACATTAAGAGCTTTGAGTTTGCCTTGCACTTTCTCCATTGTCATAGCAATGACACTCATTCCAGCTCCCTGGCACTCACAGAGCTCTGGAACCCTGCTAGTGTCTTCCACAGTGAAGACTGATGTAAAGTACTAATTGAGTTCATCTGTCATTTCTTTGTCCCCAATTCGAACCTCACCAGCATCATTTTCCAGTGGTCCAATATCAATTCTCACCTCCCTTTTACTCTTTCTATAACTGACAAAACTTTTGGTACCCTGCTTTATGTTATTGGCTTGTCTAACATATTTCATCTTTCCCTTCTCATGGCTTATTTGGCTGCTTCTTGTTGAATTTTAAAAGATTCAATTCTGTGCCTTGTGAACTATTCCCAAAAACTTCAGCTTTCTCTGCTCTACTATCATCCCCAACAGTATCCTCCTCCAATCCACCTGGGTAAGCTCCTCTCTGATGCCTCTGTAATTCCCTCTATTCCACTGTGATGGTGATACGTGTGAGTTGTGGTTCTCCTTCCCAAATTCAGTATGAATTCAGTCATATTGTGATCATTGCCTCTTGAGGGTTCCTTGAGGTTAAGCTCCCTAATAAGATCTGGGTTATTACACAACACCCGATCTAAGATAGCCTTTTCCCAAGTAGGCTCAAGCACAAGCTGCTCTAAAAAGCCATCTGATAGGCAATCAACAAACTCCCTCTATTGAGATCAGTCAGCAACTTAATCTTCCCAATCTCTTTGCACATTGAATTCCCCCATTATAATTGGGTAATTACAATTTTCCTTATTGCATTCCTTTTCCAGTTCTTTCTGCAATCTTAACCCTACATCTTGGAGGCCTATATACGATTCACACAATGTTTTTTTTCACTCTTTTAGTTTCTTCACACCACCCACAAAGATTCGACATTCTCTGACCCTATGTCGCCTCTTTCTGAAGATATAATTCCATCTCTTACCAACAGAGCCACACCACAGCCTCTGCCTTCCAGCCTGTCCTTTCCATACAAAGTATATGCTTTGGTGTTTAGCTCCCAAGTATGGCCTTCTTTCAGCCACAGCAGGACTCAGTGATGCCCACAATGTCATACCAAACAATCTCTAGTTGCGCCACGAGATTGTCCACCGTATTCTGAGTGCCACGTGCATTTTAATACCCCACCATCACTCCTGCTTTCTTTGCCCTTTTGAATTTTGCCTCTGTGGTACAATTTAACTCTTTGCTCTGTCTGCATTTGTACCCAATCATTCGCTTGTCCTTCCTTACACTAATGTTACACCCATCGTCCACTTGTAAACCTGCAGGCTCATCCTCAACTCCTTCATCCTGGTTCACATCCCTGTTGGAATGGGAATATTAAATACTTATTGGAATATTAAAATTGCAATAAAAGGCAATTTCAACATCCTTAATATTGACCGGGATAGTCATCGTGCTGATGGATTTGTCAGGGCATAATTTGTAAAATGTGTTCTTGATTGTTTTATCAAGATATATGTAAATATATCATGAAGTGTTTCGAGAGGCTTGTCATGAGGCATATCAAGACCCTGCTGCCCCCCTCACTGGACCCCCTGCAGTTTGCGTACTGACCCAACTGCTCAACAGATGACGCCATTGCCACCACCCTCCACCTGGCCCTAACCCACCTGGACAAAAAAGACACATACGTTCGGATGCTGTTCATAAACTTCAGTTCAGTATTCAACACAATCATCCCTCAGAAACTGATTGGAAAGCTGAGCCTACTGGGCCTGAACACCTCTGTCTGCAACTGGATCCTAGACTTCCTGACTGGGAGACCTCAGTCAGTCCGGATCGGGAGCAGCATCTCCAACACCATCATACTGAGCATGGGGGCCCCCCAGGGCTGCGTGCTCAGTCCACTGCTGTTCACTCTGCTGACCCACGACTGTGCTGCAACACACAGCTTGAACCATATCATCAAGTTCGCCGATGACACGACCGTGGTGGGTCTCATCAGCAAGAACGACGAGTCAGTATACAGAGAGGAGGTGCAGCCGCTAATGGACTGGTGCAGAGCCAACAACCTGTCTCTGAATGTGAACAAAACAAAAGAGATGGTTGTTGACTTCAGGAGGGTACGGAGTGACCACTCCCCGCTGAACATCGATGGCTCCGTGGTAGAGATCATATAGAGCACCAAATTTCTTGATGTTCACCTGATGGAGAATCTCACCTGGTCCCTCAACACCAGCTCCATAGCAAAGAAAGCCCAGCAGTGTCTCTACTTTCTGCGAAGGCTGAGGAAAGTCCATCTCCCTCCCCCATCCTCATCACATTCTACAGGGGTTGTATTGAGAGCATCCTGAGCAGCTGCATCACTGCCTGGTTCAGAAGTTGCACCATCTCGGATCACAAAACCCTACAGCAGATAGTGAGGTCAGCTGAGAAGATCATCGGGGTCTCTCTTCCCGCCATCACGGACATTTACACAACACGCTGCATCCGCAAAGGAAACAGCATTATGAAGGACCCCATGCACCCCTCATACAATCTCTTCTCCCTCCTGCTGCCTGGGAAAAGGATCCGAAGCATTCAGGCTCTCACGACCAGACTATGTAACAGTTTCTTCCCCCAAGCTATCAGACTCCTCAATACCCGAAGCCTGGACTGACACCTTGCCCTATTGTCCTGTTTATTATTTATTGTAATGCCTGCGCTGTTTTTGTGCACTTTATGCAGTCCAGTGTAGGTCTGTAGTCTAGTGTAGCTTTCTCTGTGTTGTCGTTTGGTTTTTTTTGACGTAGTTCAGTCTAGTTTTTGTACTGTGTCATGTAACACCATGGTCCTGAAAAACGTTGTCTCATTTTTACTGTGTGCTGTACCAGCAGTTATGGTCGAAATGGCAATAAAAGTGACTTGACTTGACTTGACTTGACTTAAATACCAAGTGTTTGTAGCTTGACTAGAGCATACTTGACACCTCATAGCAAGTGTGGCTGGGAAAGGGTTAACATGTCAGTGGGGAAGTACTTTGCCCCAGTGAGCATCTTTCAATCAGTTTTAAAATATTTATGATAAAATGGACCAGTGCTGAATCTGCATTTACCTGGAAAGTCGAGGTCTCAGACATTCTGCCACAAGAGGGCACAGGTTTAAGGTGCTGGGGAGTAGGTACAGAGGAGATGTCAGGGGTAAGTTTTATTATGCTGAGAGTGGTGAGTGTGTGGAATGGGCTGCCGGTAGCGGTGGTGGAGGTGAATACGATACGGTCGTTTAAGAGACTTTTGAATAGGTGCATGGAGCTTAGAACAAGAGGGCCATGGGTAACCCTAGTAATTTCTAAGCTAGGGACACACACACACACACACACACACACACACACACACACACACACACACACACACACACACACACACACACACACACACACACACACACACACACACATCTTCGGTTGTCTATCAGAATCCGATGACGACATCCATTCCTTTAACGGTGAGATCTTTGATGACTATCCTGGACACACAAGCTCTACTGCAGGTAGGACATGTATATGTGGTAGTGGTGATAGTGATGGCAACCATGGCTGCATTTCTCCTGGCTCTCTTCTGCTGTCTTCTGGTTGTTCTTTCCATCTCCAGAATATGAACCCCATCCCTACACAGCTGTCGCCAAGTGTTACGGTCAGCAGCAACATTCTCCAGGTCCTCGGGTCTGATCTTGCATTTCCTTAAAGCATTCTTCATCTGATCCTTATAGCGCTTCTTCAGCCCTCCAGCTGAGCGTTGACTGTGATGTAGCTGGCCATATGCCAGCTACGTACGGCCTGTTACACACACACACAAGCTCAGACATTTATCTTTATCCAAGCCTTCTCTTCATTTACACCCAGACTCACCTGATCCTCCCTCAGCCTTGGTCCAGGGTGGCACGGTAGCCTGGTGGCTAGCACAACACTTTACACTACCAGCGACCCAGTTTCAATTCCTGCTGCTGCCTGTAACGAGTTTGTAGGTTCTCCCCTCGACTGTGTCGGTTTCCTCCGAGTGACCACAAGACCATAAAGATATAGCAGCAGAATTAGGCCATTCGGCCCATCAAGTCTGCTTTGGGGTTTCATCACGGCTGATCCATTTTCCTCCAATCTCCTGCCTTCTCCCGATAAGACCTCAGGATTCCTCCCACAATCCAAAGACATACTAGTTGGCAAGTTGATAGGTCACTGTAAATTTTTCCCTGATTCGACCGGGGATAGCTGAGCAGCGAGGTGTGAAGAGCCAGAAGAGCCTATTCCACATTAATAAATAAATAAAATAAAAATCAATCTCGTCCTCTCCTCCAGGATTTCCCTGCCCCTCACCCTGTGTGCACCCTTTCTCAGATCTCATGCCTCCAACACTTGCCCACTGCTCCGTTTGCTGCACCCTGTTCAATACGTGGTAGCTTCCTGTGACCCTGCATTGTCCTCTCCTTCCCACCCAAGTGTCTCACTCAATCCCTGCTCAGGTGACACGTGTCCCCAATGATCATGTGAGTGAGGCTGAGTGATGGATGGACTGAACGAGGCACTGGAACGAGAAGGGAAAGAGGAAGATGAGGAATACGGTATTCCTAGGGGACTCCACAGTGAGGGGAACAGACAGGAGGTTCTGTCAACCTGATAGAGATACTCGCATGTTGTGTTGCCTCCCAGGTGCCAGGGTACGGGATGTCTCGGATCAGGTGCAGGGTATTCTGAGGGGTGGGGGGGGGGGGGGGTGAATGGCCAGAAGTCTTGGTACACGTTGGTACCAATGTCATAGATAGAAAAAGGGAGGAGGTCCTGAAGAGAGAATTCAGGGAGTAAGGTCGGAAGCTGAAAAGCAGGACCTCTAGGATAGTAATCTCAGGTCTGCTGCCTGTGCCACTTGCTAGCGAGTGCATGATCAGACATATTAATGTGTGGATGAGAGACTGGTGTAGGGGGCAGGGCTTCAGATTACTGGATCTTTGGGGCTTCTTCTGGGGGAGATATGACCTGTACAAAAAAGACATGTTATACCTGAACCCAAAGGGGTTCAAAATCCTAGTGGGTAAATTTAATAGAGCTTTTAGGGAGGGTTTAAACTAATTTGGCAGGAGGGATGGGAACCAGAGTGATAGGGCTGAGGATGGGGAAAACAGAAATTAATCAAAGATAGCGTGCAACAGAGATTCTAGAAAGAACAGGCAGGAGATGAGGCTTAGTCACAGCCAGTGGCATGAGGTACAAGGCAATAGAGGCATGGTGCAGTTAAAACAGAAAGCAATCAATACTGGACTGAAAGTGTTGTATTTGAATGCACGCAGAATAAGGAATTAAATGGACAATCTTGAAATTCAGCTACAGATTGGCAAATATGATGTTGTGGCCATCTCTGAAACTTGGCTAAAGGATGGCTGCCATTGGGAGCTGAACATCCAAGGATATATGGTGTATCAGAAAGATAAGTTAGTAGACAGAGGGGGTGATGTGGCTCCGTGTATAAGAAATAATATTAAATCATTGGAAAGAGATGACATAGGATTGGAAGGCGTAGTGTCTCTATGGGTTGAGTTAAGAAATGGCAAGGGTAAAAGGACCCTAATGGCAGTTGTACACAGGCCTCCAAACAGCATCCGGGATGTGGATTACAAATTACAGCAGGAGATAGAAAAGGCATGTCAGAAGGGCAATGTCATGATAATCGTTGGGGATTTTAACATGAAAGTAGTTTGGGAAAACCAGGCCAGTACTGGACCTCAGGAGAGAAAATTTGTAGAATGTCTAAGGAATGGCTTTTTAGAACAGCTTGTTGTTGAGCCCACTAGGGGATCGGCTGTACTGGATTGGGTGTTGTGGAATGATCTGGAGATGATAAGAGAGCTTACGGTTAAGGAACCATTAGGGAACAGTGATCACAATATTTTCCAGTTCACTGTTGAGAAGGAGAAACTAAATTCCAATTCAAATTTGAGAAGGAGAAACTAAATTCCAATGTGTCAGTGTTTCAGTGGAATAAAGGATATTACAATGGCATGAAAGGGGAACTGGCCAAGGTTGAATGGAAAGGGACACTAGCAGGAAGGACAGCAGAGAAGCAATGGCTGGAGTTTCTGTGAAAAATGAGGGAATTGCAAGACAGATATATTCCAAATAAGAAGACATTTTCAAATGGAAGAAGAACACTACCGTGGCTGACGTGAAGTCAGAGCCAAAGTAAAAGCAAAAGAGAGGGTACACAAGGAAGCCAGAGCCAGTGGGAAGATAGAGGTTTGGGAAGCTTTTAAAAACTTGCAGAAGAAAACTGAGATGGTAATTCAGAATAAAAAGATGAATTATGAATGGAAGCTGGTGATTAATATCAAAGAAGATACTAAAAGCTTTTTTAAGTACATAAAGGGTAAAAGAGAGCTGAGGGTAGTTATAGGACCAATACAAAATGATGCTGTAGATATTGTAATGAGAGATGGCAGAGGAACTGAATGCATATTTTACATCATTCTTCACAGTGGAAGACATCTGAAGTATATCGGACATTCAAGAGCGTCAGGGAAGTGAAGTTTGTGCAGTGAAAATTACAACTGAGAAGGTGCTCAGGAAGCTTAATAGCCTGTGGGTGGATAAATCTCCTGGACCTGATGAAATGCACCCTTGGATTCTGAAGGAAGTAGCTGGAGAGATTGCGGAGGCATTGACAGATTGATAGATTCTGGCATTGTACCGGATGACTGGAAAATTGCAAATGTTACTCCGCTATTTAAGAAGGGTGGGAGGCAGCAGAAAGGAAACTATAGACCTGTTAGCCTGACAACAGTGGTTGGGAAGTTGTTGGAGTTGATTGTTAGGGATGAAATTAAGGAATACCTGGAGGCAGATGACAAAATATGCCAAAGCCAGCATGGTTTCCTGAAAGGAAAATCCTGCCTGACTAACCTACTGCAATTCTTTGAGGAAATTACAAGTAGGCTAGACAAGGGAGATGCAGTGGATGTTGTGTATTTCGATTTTCAGAAGGCCTTCGACAAGGTGCGGCACATGAGGCTGCTTAGCAAGATAAGAGCTGATGGAACTACAGGGAAGTTACTAGTGTGGATGGAGCATTGGCTGGTCGGCAGAAAACAGAGAGTGGGAATAAAGGAACCAGTGGAGTTCCATAGGGGTCAGTGTTGGGACTGCTGCTTTTTAGGATATATGTCAATTATTTCAACAGCAGTATTAATGGATTTGCGGCTAAATTTGCAGGTGATACAAAGATAGGTGGAGGAGTAGGTAGTGTTAAGGAAACAAGAGAGCCTCAAGTCAAGTCAAGTCAACTTTTATTGTTGTTTCGACCATAACTTAAGAACTTTTTTTTAAAGCTATTATTAATGCTTTTTGAGTTAGTGATTTAGATGCATATCATATTATTACTGAGTTAAGTATTGTATGTAATGAGTTTTTGCTACAACAAGTGTATGGGACATTGGAAAAAAATATGTTGAATTTCCCCATGGGGATGAATAAAGTATCTATCTATCTATCTATCTAACTGCTGGTACAGTGCATAGTAAAAATGAGACAACGTTTTTCAGGACCATGGTTTACATGACACAGTACAAAAAACTAGATTGAACTATGTAATTAAAAAAAAAAGAGAAAAGCTATACTAGACTACAGACCTACACTGGACTGTATAAAGTGCACAAAAACAGCATTACAATAAATAATAAACAGGACAGTAGGGCAAGGTGTCAGTCCAGGCTTCGGGTATTGAGGAGTCTGATAGCTTGGTGGAAGAAACTGTTACATAGTCTGGTCGTGAGAGCCCGAATGCTTCGGAGCCTTTTCCCAGACGGCAGGAGGGAGAAGAGATTGTATGAGGGGTGCGTGGGGTCCTTCATAATACTGTTTCCTTTGCGGATGCAGCATGTAGTGTAAATGTCTGTGATGGCGGGAAGAGAGACCCCGATGATCTTCTCAGCTGACCTCACTATCCACTGCAGGGTCTTGCGATCCGAGATGGTGCAGTTTCCGAACCAGGCAGTGATGCAGCTGCTCAGGATACTCTCAATACAACCCCTGTAGAATGTGATGAGGATGGGGAGTGGGAGATGGACTTTCCTCAGCCTTCACAGAAAGTAGAGACGCTGCTGGGCTTTCTTTGCTATGGAGCTGGTGTTGAGGGACCAGGTGAGATTCTCCGTCAGGTGAACACCAAGAAATCTGGTGCTCTTTACGATCTCTACCACGGAGCCGTCGATGTTCAGCGGGGAGTGGTCGCTCCATGCCCTCCTGAAGTCAACAACCATCTCTTTTGTTTTGTTCACATTCAGAGACAGGTTGTTGGCTCTGCTCCAGTCTGTTAGCTGCTGCACCTCCTCTCTGTAAGCCGACTCGTCGTTCTTGCTGATGAGATCCACCACGGGGTGTCATCGGCGAACTTGCTGATGTGGTTCGAGCTGTGTGTTGCAGCACAGTCGTGGGTCAGCAGAGTGAACAGCAGTGTACTGAGCACACAGCCCTGGGGAGCCCCCGTACTCAGTGTGATGGTGTTGGAGATGCTGCTCCCGATCCGGACCGACTCAGGTCTCCCAGTCAGGAAGTCTAGGATCCAGTTGCAGAGGGAGGTGTTCAGGCCCAGTAGGCTCAGCTTTCCAATCAGTTTCTGAGGGATGATTGTGTTGAATACTGAACTAACGTCTATGAACAGCATCTGAACGTATGTGTCTTTTTTGTCCAGGTGGGTTAGGGCCAGGTGGAGGGTGGTGGCAATGGCGTCATCTGTTGAGCGGTTGGGACGGTACACAAACTGCAGGGGGTCCAGTGAGGGGGGCAGCAGGGTCTTGATATGCCTCATGACGAGCCCCTCGAAACACTTCATGATGATGGATGTGAGTGCAACGGGACGGTAGTCATTTAGGCAGGACACTGAAGACTTCTTCGGCACGGGGACGATGGTGGCAACCTTCAAGCACGTTGGAATGGTGGCGCTGCTCAGGGAGATGTGGAAGATGTCAGTGAGAACATCTGCTAGCTGGTCTGCACATCCTCTGAGCACTCTACCAGGGATGTTGTCTGGTCCAGCAGCCTTCCGTGGGTTGACCCTGCACAGGGTTCTTCTCACGTCGGCCACGGAGAGACACAGCACCTGGTCATTTGTAGGAGGGGTGGACTTCCTCGCAGCCGCGTCATTTTCTGAAGAGTAACTCTGAAGGTGGAGTCGCGGGTCCTCAGCAGCGCACGCACCTCTGCGGTCATCCATGGCTTCTGGTTGGCACCTATAGTGATGGTCTTGGACAGAGTAACATCATCAATGCACTTGCTGATGTAGCTGGTCACTGATGCTGTGTACTCCTGTAAGTTGGTAGAGTCGCCATCGGTTGCAGCCTCCCTGAACATGTGCCAGTCGGTGTTCTCAAAGCAGTCTTGAAGAGCAGAGATGGCTCCTGCTGGCCAGGTTTTCACCTGCTTCTGAACTGGTCTGGAGCGCCTGACGAGCGGTCTGTATGCTGGGATTAGCATAACAGAGATGTGGTCTGAGTAACCGAGGTGGGGGCGGGGCTCTGCCCGGTACGTGTCGGGGATGTTTGTGTAAACCAGGTCCAATGCGTTCTCCCCCCTTGTTGCAAAGTCCACATACTGATGGAATTTGGGGAGCACTGATTTAAGCCTGTAGTGAGACTTAGATAGTTTAGGGAAATGGGCGAAGAAATGGCAAATGACATACAATGTTGGAAAGTGTAGGGTCATGTACTTTGGTGGAAGAAATAAATGGGCAGACTGTTATTTAGATAGGGAGAGAATTCAACATGCAGAGATGCAGAGAGACTTGGGAGTCCTTGTGGAAGATACCCTAATGGTTAACCTCCAGGTTAAGTCGGTTGTGAAGAATTTGGCATTCATTTCCAGAGGTATCGAATATAAGGGTGGGGATGTGATGTTTAGGCTCCATACGGCACTCGTGAGATCACACTTGGAGTGTTGTGTGCAGTTTTGGGCTCTTTATTTTAGAAAGGATATACTGACATTGGAGAGGGTTCAGAGAAGATTCACGAGAATGAATCCAGGAATGAAAGTGTTCCCACATGAAGAACGTCTGGCAGCTCTTGGGCTGTGTTCCCTGGAGTTCGGGAGAATCAGGGGGGATCTCAAAGAAACATTCCAAATGTTAAAAGACCTGAACAGATTAGATGTGGCAAAGTTATTTCCCATGGTAGGAAATAACATGCTAGGAGAAGCGGACATGACTTCAGGATTGAAGGACATCCTTTTAGAACTGAGATGTGGAGAAATTACTTTAGTCAGAGGGTGGTAAATCTGTGGAATTTGTTGCCACGAGCGGCTGTGGAGGCCAAGTCACTGGGCGTATTTAAGGCAGAGATAGATAGATTCTCGATTAGCCAAGGCATCAAAGGGTACGGGATGAAGGCCGGGGAGTGGAGGTGACTGGAAAAATTGGATCAGCCCATGATTGAATGGCGGAGCAGAGTCAATGGGCCGAATAGACTGCTTCTGCTCCTGTATCTTATGGTCTAACACTAAGTGAAGGATGGACAGAGAAATCCACAATGTGGAACAGTGTGTGAAGACCTTTGACACCTCATTCCTTGCTGGGGGGCATTTTGGGTCCCAGTGAGGTTCACAGGACTGGAGAGTGAGTGAGCGAGTGGAAAGCACTGAGTTTGCGGATCACATGGAGGAGGGGTGTGAGAGGAAAGGGTGACCCTCCACCTCGGTCATCCGTTGTTAATGCTCTTAATTCAGGACTCGGCCAGTCCAACTGATAAATGTTTGGAAGTTCAGTTCATGGCAGTACCGCTTTCAACCAGACGATGGGGATAGCGAGCGGCCCGAAGGTCAACTTCACGGAGAAGATCCCCACCTGCTGCTGGTAACCGGTACTGCAGGAAGAGCCGAAAATACCGGGAACATGATCACCGGAACAGGTCGTGAAATTAGCGGCAGCAGGACAATGCAATACATGATAAATATAGAAAAAAACGAATCAGAGGAAGTATGGCAGAGGGGAAAAGGCTGTTCCTGAATCGCTGAGTGTGGGTATTCAGGCGTGTAAAACTGAGAAGGTGTGTCCTGGCTGATTGTTTTTATTATAATAATTATAATATTATTATTATTATTATTATTATTGATTATTTTAAATAATGGAGGCCACATTTCTGAGGCAGCGCTGCTTGAAGATGTCTTGGATACTACGGAGGCTAATACCCAGGATGGAGCTGACTAATTTTCCAACTTTCTGTAGGAATCTTTTCCTCAGCTTTCCACTGGAATAGAATAGAATAGATAGATAGATAGATAGATAGATAGATACTTTATTCATCCCCATGGGGAAATTCAACTTTTTTTCCAATGTCCCATACACTTGTTGTAGCAAAACTAATTACATACAATACTTAACTCAGTAAAAAAAAATATGATATGCATCTAAATCACCATCTCAAAAAGCATTAATAATAGCTTTTAAAAAGTTCTTAAGTCCTGGCGGTAGAATTGTAAAGCCTAATGGCATTGGGGAGTATTGACCTCTTCATCCTGTCTGAGGAGCATTGCATCGATAGTAACCTGTCGCTGAAACTGCTTCTCTGTCTCTGGATGGTGCTATGTAGAGGATGTTCAGAGTTATCCATAATTGACCGTAGCCTACTCAGTGCCCTTCGCTCAGCTACCGATGTTAAACCCTCCAGTACTTTGCCCACGACAGAGCCCGCCTTCCTTACCAGCTTATTAAGACGTGAGGCGTCCCTCTTCTTAATGCTTCCTCCCCAACACGCCACCACAAAGAAGAGGGCGCTCTCCACAACTGACCTATAGAACATCTTCAGCATCTCACTACAGACATTGAATGACGCCAACCTTCTTAGGAAGTACAGTCGACTCTGTGCCTTCCTGCACAAGGCATCTGTGTTGGCAGTCCAGTCTAGCTTCTCATCTAACTGTACTCCCAGATACTTGTAGGTCTTAACCTGCTCCACACATTCTCCATTAATGATCACTGGCTCCATATGAGGCCTAGATCTCCTAAAGTCCACCACCATCTCCTTGGTCTTGGTGAAGTTACAGGCCCTTCGGCCCACAATGTCGTGCCGATGTGGCTTTGTATTCTATCTTAGTTCGCTTGTCTTTTTTCGGGCTTTTGGGAGGGTGGGTGTGTCTAGAGTTAGGAATGTTTTCCCATTGGGTGGACCGGAGCGTGTGTGTTTTTTATATGGTTGTAACTCTTCATCACCGCCATCTGTGATAATCCCATATTGGTATGCGTTCTGCGCATGTATAACGTAATTTAGAATAAAATTATAGTATGGAAGTTAAACGGATTAATGTAATAAGTTGGAATGTACTTGGTTGGAATCATCCTATTAAATGAAAAAAAGACTTAAAATTATTAATCGATTCCAACCTGATCTAATTTTTGCTCAGGAGATGCATATCAGGGCGGGAGATCAAAATAGGTTTTTTGGATAGTGGAATGCATTACAGCTCCATGCTACTTCTCAGAGTAAAACTAAAGGCGTATCTATCTTTATTAAATCTAATATATTTACTCAAGAGGATATTGAATCAGATTCTAACGGTAGGGTTTTAATTGTTAAAGGAGTGATTTGTAACAGAAAGGTCAATTTGTATGGTCCTAATTTAGATGATCCTTTTTTTTAAAAAAAAGTATTTGCTTTATTGCTGGATTTAAATGAATATATGTTGATAATGGGTGGAGATTTTAACTGTTGTTGAAATCCTATGATTGACAAGAGCTCAACTAATCAGCGTGTGGTGAACTACATATACCTGTCTGGACACGCCCCCCTGCTGACTGCTCCTGTGGCTCCTCCCACAGACCCCGGTATAAAGGCGATTGGAGGCACAGCCCCCGCCTCAGTCTCCAGGATGTTGTGTGCTGGCAATTTGTTGTTTGTTCTTTCTTTCAGCCAATAAAAGCCTTTACCTCGCCTCACGTCTCCGAGAGTTATTGACGGTGCATTACAGCGACTTCCAAATCGTTCTGCATATCGAATTATGGAGGCATTTACACCCTGATAACAGAGAATATTCCTTTTTTTCGCATGTCTATAAAAATATTCGAGGATTGATTATATTATACTTGATCCCCGCCTTTCGCCTAATGTTAAAAACTGTGAATCTGACGCTATTGCTGTATCTGATCATGCGCCTTTGAGTTTGATGGTCTTTTTTGCCCGTCCACCACTTTTTTGCATGTCTCAGACTTTATTGCAAAACTCTGATTTTATCAGTTTTATTGAAAGCCAGATAAAAGATTTTTTTCTTTTTAATGATATAGGAGGTATGTCCAAATTAATTATATGGGATACATTCAAAGCATTTTTACGTGGTCAGATTATTTCTTATTCAACTAAATTTTTAAAAACAGACGAAAGCAGAATTAGACAAAATTTCAAAACAAATTAAAGATTTAGATAAATATTTATTCAACTTCCCCTAATATTGACTTATTTTTAAAAAGGGTGGAATTTCAATCACAATATAACCTATTATTAACTCATCCAATTGAAGGTTATCTACTTAAGCTAAAGAGCCAAATTTATATGTTTGAAGATAAAAATAATAAACTACTAGCATTTGAATTAAAATCGGCTGGAGCCAAAAGGCAAACTTTGAAAATTCGTAGAAAGGATGGTACCTTGACTCGGGAATATGAAGAAATCAATAAGATTTTTCAAGATTTTTATACTGAACTTTATAAATCTCAATCTTCAGTAGATTCTTCTGAAATGAATGCTTTTTTACGAAAGATTGCTTTTCCTAAAATTTCTGCTGAGGATCAAAAAACTCTTGATTCCCAAATTACTGAATCCGAAATTCATAAAGCTATTTTTTCAATGCAATTTGGTAAGGCCCCGGGACGCGATGGTTATCCTGTAGAATTTTATAAAAAATTTGGAAAACTGCTTTCTTCATATATTTTGGAGATGTTTAAAGATTCTTTTGTGAAAAGTGATTTACCCTCTACTTTTTATGAGGCTTCTATTTGTTTAATTCTCAAAAAGGATAAAGATCCCACTGATTGTGCCTCATACAGACCTATTTCATTATTGAATGTTGATGCAAAGATTCTCTCAAAGAAAATTGCCAATCGGGTGAGAGTATTTTGGGTAAAATCATTTTTAAAGATCAAACAGGCTTTATAAAGGGTTGTTACTCTTTTTCAAATGTTCTTAGACTATTTTAAACATTATATATTCGCCCTATTCTAAAACTCCACAATGCATTGTATCTTTGGATGCTGAAAAAGCATTTGATTGAGTCAAATGGAAATAATTATTTAATGTTTTAGAAAAATTTGGTTTTGTTATTAATTTTAACAATTGGATTAAAATGATATATAAAGTTCCTGTTGCTACTGTTGTCACTGATAACTGTAGGTCTTTTTTTCATCTATCACGGGGGACAAGACAAGGTTACCCATTAAGTCCTTTGTTATTTAATTTAATAAAAGAACTGCTTGCTATTGCTCTTCATGAAGCCAAAAATGAATTACTTCTGAATTAGTAAAAGTGAATTGCTTGTAAAAGTGAATTGCTTCCTTTAAATGAATCTGTCTCTATATATGATAATATTCCTTTCAAAGTTATGGATTCTTTTAGATATTTAGATGTCATAATTAATAAAAAATATAAGGATCTTTATAAAGCCAATTTTCCTTCTTTAGTGGACTCTATGAAGTACTCATTTAGTAGATGGAGCCCACCTACATTTTCACTTGTTGGTCATATTCATGTAGTTAAAATGATGATTTTACCAAAATTTCTATATTTATTTCAGAATATTCCTTTTTTTTGACTAAGAGGTTTTTGATTGGATTGATTATATTATTCTATCTTTTATTTGGGATAATAAAAGACCAAGAATTAGTAAATGTCATTTACAAAAGTTGAAAAAGGTTGGAGGTCTTGCTTTGTCTAATCTAAGCATGTATTATTGGGTTGTTAATTTGCGATATATGTCCTTTTGGTTATATTGGGGTGATAGAAATGACCGGCCAATTTGGGTAGACCTGGAACTGAGAGCTGTGAGTTTTATTTAACTTCATTATTAGGAGTTGCTCTACCTATGCAATTAGCTAAAGTTGCTGATTTAAACCTGTATCCTGTGGTTAAGCACTCTTTACAAATTTGGCTCCAGTTCTGCAATTTTTTTAATCTGAAAAAATTTAAACTTTATAGTATCATTTATAGTAATTACTTCTTTAAACCTTCCCTGAGCAATCCAAGTTTTTTACTTTGGAAAAATAAAGGTATTAATTCTTTTTTGGATTTATTTAAAGAAGGCAGATTGATGTATTTTGAACAATTGGTCAATAAATATTCTCTCTCATATTCACACTTTTTACAATATCTTCAAGTTAGACATCTTTTACAGAAATATTTAAGTAATTTTCTTTACATATTGGAAACGGACTTGTTAGATACTATTATGAATATGAACCCTTCGGTGAAAGGTTCTAGTGAAAGAATTTATAATTTATTGTTACAATGGGATAAGCGTCCTTTACTTAAGATTAAACAGGATTGGGAGAAGGAAGTCAATTTGACTTTTATATGGGAGGATTGGACGCAGATTCTGAAGCTGGTTAACTCTTCTTCGATCTGTGCTAGTCATTCACTGATTCAATTTAAAATTGTACATTGTTACCATTTGATGAAGGAGAGACTTTCTAAAATATTTCCCAGTGTTGACAAGTATTGTGATAGATGTAAAACTGAGATAGCTACACTGACACATATGTTCTGGTCATGTTCTATATTAGAACAGTTTTGGAAGTCAGTCTTTTTGACAATTTCTAGAGCACTCGACTTACAGTCTAATAAACTGACTGTGCTTTTTGGAATAATTCCTCAAAATATCCATGGTATTTCTGTGTCTGACCAACATGTTATTGAATTTGTTACATTGATAGCTAGGAGGGCCATTTTGTTGAAATGGAAGGATATATCAGCTCTTACTTTGTCACAATGGTTCTCTCAAGTGATGCAGTGTCCTAGCTTGGAGAAAATTAGAAGCCGAACCTTTGAACCTTTATTTGATTTTGAGATGGGGCTCATTTGCTCACTATTATTATTTCAGTTAACTGATTAGATTTCCTCCACGATCTAAGTGTAAATTTTTTTTGATATATCTTTCTTTCTTGTTGGCGGTTTGATGTTTATTTTTAGAAGCTTTCTGTATGATGCATGGCTCCGGGGTTGTACCCCAAATGGGTTTTTTTTCTCACCTTTCTTGCTTAGTAGGGTTATTTTATATACACAAAAATTTTCAATCTTTAAGATAATTTCTTTTTTTTTGAGGCATTGTAAGTGTTGTTACTTCGATGTACCTGTATTATTTTTGAATAATAACAAAAAGATTTGAAAAGAAAAGAAAAAAATAAATCAATGAATTAGAGGAAGTATGACAGATGGGAAAAAGCTGTCGCTGAATCGCTGAGTGTGAGCATTCAGGCTTGTAAAACTGAGAAGAGGGTGTGTCCTGGCTGATGGTTACTTCTGATAATGGAGGCCGCATTTCTGAGGCACCGCTGCTTGAAGATGTCTTGGATACTACGGAGGTTAGTACCCAGGATGTAGCTGACTAATTTTCCAACTTTCTGTAGGAATCGTTTCCTCAGCTTTCCACTGGAATAGAACAGAATAGTACAGCACATTACAGGCCCTTTGGCCCACAATGTTGTGCCGACCCTCAAACCCTGCCTCCATATAACCCCCCACCTTAAATTCCTCCATATACCTGTCTAGTAGTCTCTTAAACTTCACTAGTGTATCTGCCTCCACCACTGACTCAGGCAGTGCATTCCACACACCAACCACTCTCTGTGGAAAAGACTTCCTCTAGTATCTCTAATATCACTGGGATCGCTCTCTTTGCGACTCCCTTATCCATCGGTGAGATCCGGCATAGAATGGGAGACCATATCATCCAGCGCCTTCTCTCCACCCGCCACAAAAGGTGGGATTCCAGTGGCCATCCATTTCAATTCCACTTCCCATTCCCATTCCGATACGTCAGTCCATGGCTTCCCCTACTGCAACGATGAGGACACACACTCAGGTCGGAGGAGAAACACGTAACACACTGTCTGGGTAGCTACTACCTGACCGAATGAAAATCCATTTTTCCAATGTCCAGTAATTTATCCCCCTTCCCCCTCTCTTTTATCATTCCCCATTTAGGTTCCACTGCCACCCCTTCTCCTCTCCCCACCTATCACCTCCCTCTGGAACCCTCATCCTCCCCTTTATTCTGGGGTCCAACCCCTCAACATCAGATTCCCTGAACCTCTTTACCTTTTCCACCTGTCACCTCCCAGCTTCTTCCTTCATGCTCCCTCCCCCACCCACTCACCTGGCCTCACCGATCACAAACCCTTTGTACTCCTTATCCTCCCCGTCTAATTCTGGCTTCTGCTGCTTTCCTTCTTGTCCTGATGAAGGTTCTCAGCGCGAAACATCAACTGTTTATTCCCCTCCATTAGTGCTGCCTGACCCGCTGAGTTCCTCCGGCACTTTGCTTGTGTTGCTCGGGATTTCTAGCATCCGCAGAATCTCTTGTGTCAGATAGACCATAAGACAGAGGAGTAGAAATAGGCCATTCAGCCCATCGAGATGCTCTGCCATTCTGCCATGGCTGATTCTGGACCCCACTCCACCCCATACACCTGCCTTCTCGCCATATCCTTTCATGCCCTGACGGATCAGGAAACTATCAACTTCCGCCGTAAATTTACCCACAGATTGGGCCTCCACATATTCTGCGGCAGAAGATTCTAGATTCACTACTCTCTGGCTAAAAAAGAAATCCTCCTTATCTTTGTTCTCAAAGCTCGTTCCTCAATTTTGAGGCTGTGCCCTCTAGTTCTGGTTACTGTACCCCCACCAGAGTAAACATCCTCTCTACATTCACCCCATCTGGACCTTTCAACATTCAGTCGGTTTCAATGAGATCCTCCCGCACTCTTTTAAATTCCAGTGAGAACAGGCCCAAAGCTGCTAAACGCTCCTCACATGTTAACCCCTTCATTCCCAGAATCATCTTTGTGAACCTCCTCTCGACTCTCCAATGACAACACGTCCTTTCTGAGTTATGGGGCCCAACATGGTTGACAATACCCTAAGTGTGGCTTGACTAGTGTCTTTTAAAGGCTTAGCATTATCTCCTTACTTGTATATTCTATTTCCTTTTAAATAAATGCCATCATTGCATTTGCCTTCTTTACCATAGACTCAGCCACCAAATTATCCTTCTGGGAGTCTTGCACGGGACTCTTAAACCTCTCTGCACCTCTGATATCTGAACCATCTCTTCATTTAGATAATAGTCCAGGCCAGTTTTCCTTTTACGTAAATGCAGTTTCGTGCATTTCCCAACACTGTGTTCCATCTGCCACTTTCTTGCCCATTCTTCCAATGTGTCTAAGTCCTGCTGCAATCGCATTGTTTCCTCAGCACTACTTACCGTTCCACCTATCTTTCTGTCATCTGCAAACTTTGCCACACTTCCATGATCTAAATCATTGACAAACAATGTGAAAAGTAGCGGTCCCTGGGGAACACCGCTAGACACTGGCAGCCAACCAGAAAAAGCCCTTTCATTCCCACTTACTCCCTCCTGACTCAGCCATTCCTCTATGAATGCCCGTAGCTTTCCTGTAACAAATGATTATTTTTTAGTTTGTTTGAATCAGAGGGTCGATAAACTAAAAATGAACAGGAAATACTTGAAAACCACAGAGGGTCAGGCAGCGTTTGAATGAATTCCACAAGATGTCATCGATGTGGAATGCAAACTCCGTTTCTCTCCCTGTGGATCGGCTGTAATTTTCCCTGCATTTCCAGGGGATAAAACGTATCCAAAATAGAAAAACTGATTCCATGTGAAAACTGGTTGTGATCCCGGCTCGACTTGTCTCGTAAGTTAGAGGAAGAGCTTAAGGGGTAGTAACTGTTCTTGAACCTGGTGGTGCGAGTCCTGAGGCATGTGGACCTTCTCCCTGATGGCAACAGCCACAACAGGGCACTGCCTGGGTGGTGAGGATGCACCAGCCACCATCATCCGATCTCTTTCTCCTCCTCCCTCACCCTCTCCATCTGCCCATCAGCCTCTCCTCCCCACCTCCCTCCCTTTATTCCAGGGTCCATATCCCTCTCCTCCCAGATGTCATCATTTTTGTCTCCACCCCTCCCTCTTCTGGATCAGCTGCCAGTGTTTACTCCACCCTTCCTTCAACTTTCTATGCTGACTGTCTCCCCTCTTCCTTTCAGTCCAGGTGAAGGGCCTCGAGCTGAGACGTGAACTGTCCATCTCCCTCCACAGATAGTCACAGAGAAGTCCAGCACAGAAACAGGCCCTTCAGCCCATCTAGTCCATGCAAAAAGCATTTAAACTGCCGACTCCAATCGACCTGCAGAAGGACCAGAGCCACCATTCACCTACCATCCAAATTTCTCTCAAATGTTGAAATCGGGTCCCATGGACCACGTGCTGGCAGACCTGGCAACATCCACAAATTTGTTGATCCAGTGACCATGTTATCATCCAGATCATTGATATAGATGACGAATATCAAGGGACCAATCCCTGTGGCACACCACAAGACACTGGTCTCCAGTCAGAGTGGCAACCATCTACTACCACTCTCAGGCTTCTCCCACAAAGCCAATGACTAATCCAGTTTACTACCTCATCTTAAACGCCGAGCGACTGAACCTTCTTGACCAACCTCTCATGCAGGACCTTGTCAAATGCCTTGTTAAAGTCCATGTAGTCAACATCCACTGCCTTGCCTTCATCCACTTTCCTGGTAACAACATTGAAAAACTTTATAAGATCGGTTAGACATGATCTACCAATGCACAAAGATATGCTGACTATCCTTAATCAGTCATGTCTGTCCAAATTTATATATCAAGTCCGTTAGAATACCTTCCAATAACCATCCCACAACTGAGGTCAATAATTTCCTGGTTTTTGTTTGGAGCGTTTTTAAACAATGGAACAACATTGGCTATCCTCCAATCCTCTGGTACCCAGTCAATATGTGGGATTCCCAGTCAATATGTAGAAAGTTAAAACCACTAACTATAACAATCTTATGTTTATTGCTACGGTCTGTGATCTCTTAAAAAATTTGTTCCTCTAAATCCCCAGGATGGTTGGCTGGTCTGTAATATAATCCCATTAATGTGGTAAGACCTTTCTTATCTCACAGCAGCAGTCGACCACACCCCTCCCAGTACGCTACAATATCATAATTCCAGGTGTTGATTCATGCCCTGAGCTCATTCCCCTTTCCTACGGCACGTCATTTATTGATATTTACACAGCTCAGATACCAGTTACACCATGCTCAACCTTCTGATTCCTGACTCGGTCTGAGGTCTTACCAACCTCTATCTCAACAACTTCTCCACTAACTGTTCTGGCACTCTGGTTCCCATCCCCCCGCAACTCTAGTTTAAACCCCACCATGCAGCATTAACAAACTTTCCCACAAGCATATGAATCCCCTTCCAGTTCAGGTGCAAACAGTCCCTGCTGTACAGATCCCACCTCCCCTGGAAGAGAGCCCAATGATCTAAAAATTTAATGCCACCCCCCCCCCCCAAACACAAATACCTTAGTTACGTGTTATAATCTTCCTCGTTCTGGCCTCACTAGCATGTGACAGGTAGCAATCCTGAGATCACAGACCTGAAGGTCCTGCCCTTTAAATTGGCACCGAACTCCCAGAGTTCCCTGTGCAGGACCTGTCACTTGTCATACCCATATCATTGGTACCTATGTGGATCACGACATCTGACAACAATACACTGACAACTCGAAGTGAGATGTCCTGGACCCTGGCACCAGGGAGGCAACATACCATCCGGGGATCTTGTTCTCGCCCACAGAACCTCCTTTATGTTCCCCTAACTGATGAACCCCCTATCACACAGCACAGCTCTTCTCCCGGTTTCCCTGCAGAGTCACAGAGGCAGACTCAGTGCCAGAGACCCTACGCGGTGACTTTCCTCCGCCAGGCCATCCCCCACAACAGTATCCAAAGTGATAGAACTGTTGTTGAGATGTTACCTGACACGCTGGGAGTCTCCGGCGTTTTGTGTGTTACCACCACTACATGTCCCGTCTTTCCGAGATTCACTCTGACTCCCTCTTCCAGTCAGCACCACCACCATTTGCCGCAGTTACCCTGTCAGTCCCGGTGGACTTTAGCACCCGGGGGAAGCCAGGGAGTTCAGGACCCACCGCCCGCGGCTGCTGCTGAATCCGCAGTGTTTCTGTTCCGTTGAGGATGCGGTGAACGAGTTAAAATTAATGGATCGATAATTCTCATATCGTGTTTATTTCACTCTCCGCACATTTATATTTACACTGACTTACTCCTAACGCCGGTCCCGGGACCCGACCCGTTTACAGACCTGGAGCGGAACCGGAGCAGATTCTCAGCCACTCGTTTTTAGATCCAAACCCGAAGTAAGGATAAAGTTTCCCCGTGAATTTATTCCCAGTGAAGGTGTGGAGATGGGACTTGGTCTCTGCGTTGTAAAATGAAACTGTCCCGGACTCGTAACTGAGATAAACTCCCACCCTCCCGGGGATGGGACCGGCAGGGAGACGGGACTCAGGGGAGGTGTAAACCCGCATCACGTCATCAAACCGCGCGATGATCCAGAATCCGGTCTCCGGACTCACTGTGACCCCTCCCTTCCTCTCCACAGACCCTGCGGCGACTCCCAGAAACCACCACCGATTCCCCGTCACCTCCACCTCCCAGTAATGTCCCCCCGATGTGAATCCCTCCGATCCCAGCACACAACGTGAAAACCAGTATGTGAACCTCTTCCCGGTGTCAGGGAGATCCCTCCGGGTCCCGGTGTTTCTCACACTCTTCCGATCCTCAGACACCTCGAGCTCCGGATGCGCCGTTTCCACATCCAGGGTGACAGAGACTGGGGGGAGAAGCAGAGAATTAGAGAGTCCCCGGGGATCCGGGGGAGACTCGGGCAGCGCGTCCCCGGGACCGGGGGGAGACTCGGGCAGCGCGGCCCCGGGGATCGGGGGGAAGACTCGGGCAGCGCGGCCCCGGGACCGGGGGGAAGACTCGGGCAGCGCGGCCCCGGGGATCGGGGGGAGACTCGGGCAGCGCGGCCCCGGGGATCGGGGGGAGACTCGGGCAGCGCGGCCCCGGGGATCGGGGGGAGACTCGGGCAGCGCGGCCCCGGGATCGGGGGGAGACTCGGGCAGCGCGGCCCCGGGGATCGGGGGGAGACTCGGGCAGCGCGGCCCCGGGGATCGGGGGGAGACTCGGGCAGCGCGGCCCCGGGGATCGGGGGGAGACTCGGGCAGCGCGGCCCCGGGGATCGGGGGAAAGGCCGCTGGGCATCAGGCACAGTCGAGTGGCCGACAGGAACCTTTCCCGGGGTTTTACGGCGGATGGACAACTAAAACATTCCCGAGGTTTTTCCTTTGGGATGGAGAGCAGAGTTTTCGCAATCAAAATACACAGAATCTGAAGAAACTCAGTGGTTTAAGCAGCACATGTGGAATGAGATGGACTGTGGATGTTTCACATAAGAACATATTAAATGGGAGCAGGAGTAGGCCATCCGGTCCATCGAGCCTGCCCCGCCATTCAATAAGATCATGGCTGATCTGTCCGTATCTGTCCATATTTGTCTCCATCTACCTGCCTTTTCCCCATAACCCTTAATTCCCCTACTATGTAAAAATCTATCTAACTGTATCTTAAATATATTTAGTGAAGAAGCCTCAACTGCTTCCCTGGGCAGAGAATTCCACAAATTCACCACTCTCGAGGAAACAGTTTCTCCTCATTTCCGTCCTAAATCTTCTCCCCGAATCTTGAGGCAATGTCCCCTAGTTCTAGTCTCACCTACCAATGGAAACAACTTTTCTACGTCTATCTTATCTATCACTTTCAAAAATTTGTATGTTTCTATAAGATTCCTTCTCATTCTTCTGAATTCCAGAGAGTACTGTCCCAGTCAACTCAATCGCTCCTCATAGGTTAACCCCTTCATCTCTGCAATCAACCTGGTGAACCCCCTCTGCACTGCCTCCAAAGCCAGTATATCCTTCCTCAAGTATGGAGACCAGAACTGCACACAGTACTCCAGGTGCGGCCCTGTATAGTTGCAGCATGACCTCCCTGCTCTCGAATTCAATCCCTCTAGCAATGAAGGCTGGTATGGTAATGGCAAAAATGAATATAGAATTGACACAGGGTTTTTATAAACAAAGAAACATGTATTTAAAAGCAGCTCAATAACAAATGAAACATAAACAAATGACTAACTTAACCGGAAGTTAACTGCTATATGACAACTCGAACAGGTCTTAAAGTGATGAATGTGAACACAGTTGTTAAAGCAATAAATGCGAACACAGTTCTTAAAAGTGGTGAATGCGAAAGTCCAAATGATTTACACAGTCAGTTAGGAGAGACTTTCCTGAAGTAACAAATTCCTCAACGACGTGACGTTACTACTGATCCCAGCCGAAATATGCCTTGCCTGAAGGATTTACGAGAAAGGAATTAAAAACAGATTAAAGGGACTGACCTTTTCCTTGACAAATAACGCTGCCCCAATCCTTTCTGCTCTTACAGCAGGGACTATCTTGGGTGCAGGTTACTATTTCTGAACGAAGATCCCATAACGTCAATCCTGTATTACTGCCGATGACACCAACTTTACTCAATCCGTCGGCTGCCCAAACTTTGGTTGTTACGTACCCGTGGGTATCCTGTACTTGTCACGTGACCGTGGTGTAATTGAGGCTATGCTGGATATGAGGTAATGGTCTTGTGATGGTGGAGTGACATCATTTTCCTGCCAGTGAGAGGTCATGTGACAGGTTTTTTCAAAAGGGTATAAAAGGAGGACCTCTCCCTGTGAGGGGGCAGTTCATGGTAGAATTCACCAGAGACTCCCGTTTCGCTGCATATTCGCTATTATGACGCAGTTTCATTTAAAAGTGGAGTTTTACTTTCTGTCTTAAGTCTCAAAGGTTATTGCCGGCAATTTTGCTACAATATTGCCAGTCCAGTCAGTGGAGAATGAAGATTCATCGAAGTTCAGGAAGCTGAAAGATTGGAAAAGTTGGTGGTGACGGTGAAACCAGTCCGACCTTATTTAATCTTCGTACAAGGAATTAGTAACCTGCAAGCCGCGATAACTCCTGCTAAAAGGGGCAGAAATAGTTGGATGCAGAGTTTCGCCAAGGAAAGGTCAGTGCCTTTATGCCGTTCCATTTTCTTCATCGTAAATCCTTTGATCAAAGCATACTTCGACAGGGGTCAGTAGTAACGCCACAAAAGAGAACCTGAATTATTTCAAGGAAAGACTCTCCTAAGCGACTGGGTAAAACTTTATACTTTCACATTACTACTTCTAATGTTAAAACTGTTTTCGCATTACCGCTTTAAGAACTGTTTTTGCATTATCACATTAAGAACTGTTTTTGTATTACCGCTTTAAGAACTGTTTTTGTATTATCGCTTTAAGAACTGTTTTTGTATTATCGCTTTAAGAACTGTTTTTGTATTACCGCTTTAAGAACTGTTTTTGTATTATCGCTTTAAGAACTGTTTTTGTATTACCGCTTTAAGAACTGTTTTTGTATTACCGCTTTAAGAACTGTTCAAGCTGCCGCACAGCAGCCGACTTCTGGTTAAGTTAGTCGTTTGTTTACTTTTGGGTTTTTTTATTGATTTTTTAATGCATTTTCTACAACACTACAACAAAAAAAAACCCAAGAATAAAATAGGAAATTAATACAGTGCAAGATAAACATACAATGATAACATAATTCAAGATAATAATTGAAAAAGCATTCATATTAAAGTCGTGTAAAGTTAGTATCCACCCCCCACCCCCACAGAAAAAAACCCTCCAGACCAATCACAGCAAAATGTAGGAAATATAAATCAAAACAAACAAACCCCCAAAACAGTAAGTACAAATAAAAACGGAAGATAATAATGCCTACTACCAAGAGAAAAAAAAAGCTGAAAGTAAGGGACTGAAAAAAAACTTAATCAAAAGAGAAGTTATGAAAATATTCAAGAAAAGGTCCCCAGACCTTATGAAACTTTATGTCCGAATTAAGAATTGAGTAATGAATTTTTTCAAGGTCTAAACAGGACATAATATCATTGAGCCATTGAGCATGCGTGGGTGGGGCAACATCTCTCCATCTAAGAAGAATTAGACGCCTAGCCAGAAGAGAAGCAAAAGATAACGTTCGATGTTTAGTTGAGCTCAAATGTATATCTGTCTCACCCAAGGAACCAAAAAGAGCAATTAAAGGGTTAGGTTCTAAGTGGCAATTCAGAATATGAGATAAAGTTAAGAAAACATCTCTCCAAAGTTTCTCTAGACTAGGACAGGTCCAATACATATGAATGAGAGAAGCCTCGCCACTTCTGCATTTGTCACAAATAGGACTAATATTAGGGTAAAATTGGGACAGTTTAGATTTGGACATATGAGGCCTATGAACAATCTTAAACTGTAAAAGTCAGTGGTGAGCACAGAGAGAAGTTGAGCTGACTGACTTGAGAATTGAGACCCAAACTACATCAGATAAGGGAATATTTAAGTCATGTTCCCAAGCCATTCTGATTTTAACCAAAAGGGCGTAAGGGTACTAATTTATCACGAATAAAAGATATTAAACCTTTACCCAATGGATTAATAGAAAGAAACAAGTCCATAGCATTTTTCTCAGGCATCTCAGGAAAGTTGGGTAATAAAGGATTAATCAAGTGTCTAATTTGGAGATACCGAAAGAAATGGGTTCGAGAATTAATAAAGCTTACCTTCAAAAATCTAAAAAAGAAGGCGGCATGGCCTTACCTAATTTTCATTTATATTATTGGGCAGCTAACATTCGTTGTCCTACCTTCTGGTCTTTTTTTCATAGCCAGTCTGACCGCCCTAAATGGGTGGCAATGGAGCTGAATTCCACTAAGGATCTCCCTATTTCTGTGCTTCTCGGATCTGCACTGCCTAGTAGTTTGCCCAGACAAATTGTTAACCCTCTTGTTAGACACACTCTGCGAATATGGGCCCAGTTTAGGAAATTTAATGGTTTCCATGGTTTTTCCCTTTCTAGTCCTATTTTACATAATCATCATTTTTTACCTTCTATGCGCGATTCAACATTTTATGATTGGTATAGAAAGGGCATTAGGTATTTTGAAGATCTTTTCATTGACAATCGTTTCGCATCCTTTAAACAACTCTCTGCTAAGTTTAATCTACCTAATGCCCATTTCTTTGGGTTTTTTTAGCAGTGATTAATAAATGTTTTATTTGTTATAAAAAAACCCGTCTCAATTATATATTCATTGTTGCTGGATCCATAACACGGTAAAATCTTCACTCTCCAATACTTAGACTTTAAAATTAACTCAAAGATAAATCAACATAACTGGTAGCGATTTTCAGAACTGCTGGCACAATGATTCTTACAGTAGAAATTAAAACCCCACTTTAAAACGAAACTGCGTCATGAAATCAAATACGCAGCATAACGGAGTCACTGACAAATTAAAAACTGAACTGACCTGCGTCACAGCAAGGCTTTCCCCTTTTATACCTGTTGAAACAGGTCATCGCATGACCTCAAACTGGTGGGAAATTACATCACCCCACCGTCACAAGACCATTACATCATGCTCACCAGATTCTCAATTACATCATGGTCATAATGTAATGTCATTTGGAGAAGAAAGTCGGAGGAGCAGAACGGGGGTGCAGCGGGAGCCATTTTGTTTCTTTTCCTTCTACTCATTGGAGTTGAGAGGCGGGACATTGTGACATCATGCAGTGAAGCGGGAAGGATTTAAAAAGGTACACAGCGTTAAACAGCGGGCAGCGGAGTGAGCCGGGAGCAGAGTGAAGGCTTAAAGGGCTTTGGTTCAGCGGGCGAGGCAAGACTCACTCACCAGTGGAGGGTGTGCTTTTAACACAGGAAGAGAGAAGTTAGAAGGAGCAGGCGACTTAATAGAGGGAGACAGAGTAGGAAGGCTTTGTCTCCAGAGGCTTCGGCGAGCAGAGGCTGAGGAGGAGCTTCACTCCAAGTGAGGTGAGGATGGGTAAGTTCCTTTAAAAGGAGAACGTTTCAAAAGCTGAGGCAGCATATTGGGTAGGTTATGACGGCTGAGATTGGCCCCGTGGTTTGTTCATCCTGCAGCATGTGGGAAATCAGGGATACTTCCAGTGTCCCTGACGACTATGTGTGCAGGAAATGTGCCCAGCTGCAGCTTCTGGCAGACCGCATTGAGCATCTGGAGCTGCGAGTGGATTCATACTGGAGCATCCGCAATGCTGAGAAAGTCGTGAATAGCACGTTCAGTGAGTTGGCCACACCGCAGGTAAAGGCTACACAGGCAGAAAGGGAAGGGGTGGCCACTAGACAGCGTAGCAGTAGGCAGCTAGTGCAGGAGTCTCCTGAGGTCATCTCCCTCCTAAACAGATATACTGTTTTGGATACTGTTGGGGGAGATGTCTCATCAGGGAAAGGCAGCAGCAGCCGAGTTCATTACACCATGGGAGGCTCTGCGGCACAGGAGGGAAGGAAAAGGAGTGGGAGAGCTATAGTGATAGGGGATTCGATTGTAAGGGGAATAGATAGGTGTTTCTGTGGCCACAAACGAGACTCCAGGATGGTATGTTGCCTCCCTGGTGCAAGGGTCAAGGATGTCTCTGAGCGGCTGTAGGACATTCTGGAATGGGAGGGTGAACAGCCAGTGGTCGTGGTGCACATAGGTACCAACGAAATAGGTAAAAAACAGGATGAGGTCCTACAATGTGAATTTAGGGAGTTAGGAGATAAACTAAAAAGTAGGACCACAAAGGTAATAAACTCGGGATTACTACCAGTGCCACTTGCTAGTCAGAGCAGAAATAGGAGGATATTTCAGATGAATACATGGCTTGAAAAATGGTGCAAGCGGGAGGGATTCAAATTTCTGGGGCATTGGATCCAGTTCTGGGGGGGAGGGGGGGGTGGGACCGGTACAAACAGGATGGTCTGCACCTGGGCTGGACTGGAACCAATGTCCTAGGGGGAGCGTTTGCTACTGCTGTTCAGGAGGATTTAAACTAATGTGGCAGGGGGATGGGAACAAGTGCAGAGAGACAGAGGGGTGTAAAATGAGGGTAGAAGCAAAATGTGGTAAGGTGAAAAGTAAAAGTGGCAGGCAGGCAAATCCAGGGCAAAAATCAAAAAGGGCCACTTTTCAACATAATCATATAAGGGCTAAGAGTGTTGTAAAAACAAGCCTGAAGGCTTCGTGTGTCAATGCGAGGAGCATTCGTAACAAGGTGGATGAACTGAATGTGCAGATAGTTATTAATGAATATGATATAGTTGGGATCACAGAGACATGGCTCCAGGGTGACCAAGGATGGGAGCTCAACATACAGGGATATTCAATATTCAGGAGGGATAGACAGGAAAGAAAAGGAGGTGGGGTAGCGTTGCTGGTAAGAGAGGAGATTAACACAATAAAATGGAAGGACATTAGCCTGGAGGATATGGAATCGATATGGGTAGAGCTGCATAACACTAAGGGGCAGAAAACACTGGTGGGAGTTGTGTACAGGCCACCTAACAGTAGTAGTGAGGTTGGGGATGGCATTAAACAGGAAATTAGAAATGCGTGCAATAAAGGAACAGCTGTTATCATGGGTGACTTCAATCTACATATATCTATATGAACCAAATTGGTAAGGGTGCTGAGGAAGAGGATTTCTTGGAATGTATGCGGGATGGTTTTCTGAACCAACATGTCGAGGAACCAACTAGAGAGCAGGCCATTCTAGACTGGCTATTGTGCAATGAGGAAGGGTTAGTTAGCGATCTTGTCGTGCGAGGCCTCTTGGGTAAGAGTGACCATAATATGGTGGAATTCTTCATTAAGATGGAGAGTGACATAGTTAATTCAGAAACAAAGGTTCTGAACTTAAAGAAGGGTAAGTTTGAAGGTATGAGACGTGAATTAGCTAAGATAGACTGGCAAATGACACTCAAAGGGTTGACGGTGGATATGCAATGGCAAGCATTTAAAGATCGCATGGATGAACTACAACAATTGTCCATCCCAGTTTGGCAAAAGAATAAACCAGGGAAGGTAGTGCACCCGTGGCTGACAAGGGAAATTAGGGATAGTATCAACTCCAAAGAAGAAACATACAAATTAGCCAGAAAAAGCGGCACACCTGAGGACTGGGAGATATTCAGAGTCCAGCAGAGGAGTACAAAGGGCTTAATTAGGAAAGGGAAAAAAGATTATGAAAGAAAGCTGGCAGGGAACATAAAAACTGACTGTAAAAGCTTTTATAGATATGTGAAAAGAAAAAGATTGGTTAAGACAAATGTAGGTCCCTTACAGTCAGAAACAGGTGAATTGATCATGGGGAACAAGGACATGGCAGACCAATTGAATAACTACTTTGGTTCTGTCTTCACTAAGGAGGACATAAAGAAAGAAAGACGGGGGATAGCCAGTGGAAACTGGTGTGAGGAAGGGGTGGAGCAACACTGGATCCAGATGAGGAGGGGGTGAGTGAACACTGGAGGCATTTAAAGAGGAGGTAAGGCAGGCTGTTCGGCCGAGTTCACTCGTGTTGACCAACTTGTTTCAGTGAGCTAGTCCCATTTGCCCATTATCCCTTTAACCCTTTCCTATCCACGTACCAGTTCAATTCTCTTTAAAAGTACTTAACAGCACCCACCTCGACACTTCATCTGGCAGCCGCCTAAGCTCCAGGGAAAATTCCCAGCCTATCCAGCCTCTCCGTATAACCCAAGCCCTCCAGTCCTCAATGTCCAACAATTTTAGTGTCCTCCACAAACATACAAAACATGTCACCTACTCCCACTTCCAAATCATTAATAAGAATGATGTAAAACAGTGGACCCAGCACCGATTCCTGCAGAACACCACTGGACACAGGCCAGAACCCAGGCAATTCTGTATCCAATTGGCCAGATCGTACTGTATCCCGTGTGATCTAACACTCTGGAAAATTCTCCCATAAAGTACCTTGTCAAATATCTCGCTAAACTCCACACAGATTTTCTCTACTGCATTTCCATCATCCATTTTCTCAACCATGCAGAAACCCATGTCAGGTATCCCTGAGTAGTCCTTGCCTTTCCAAATGAATGTAGATCCTGTCTCTCAGAATCCCCTCAATTAATGTACCCACCACTGATGTTACGCTCACCAGTCTGTACATCCCAGGCTTTCCCCGACAGTCTATCTTAAAGAAATGCTCAACAATAACCACCCTCCGGTCTTCTGGCCCCTCACCCGTACCTATTGTTGGTACACACATCGGGACGAGAGTCCGAGGTGAGGACAGTAAGGACCCGAGTGCTGGAGTGTCCGAGAGTAGAATCGATACACAATATGAGACTGAGACCAGAATCCAGAGTCCAGCTGACAACTGAGCACCGAACCTTCTTCATCCACTGACTTTTGTGCTAACGGCAGCTCGCACATCAGGAAGGTGCATTACCGCCACCTATTGGACTGGAGTATGGTAGGAGCTGTCACGGGGATCAGGTCCTGCCCCCCAAACCTGTTTTAATTCAAAACTTCACCAGGGCCCGACATGACGTACCTATCCCTGCTTCAGTTGCCAGAATATCCTGCGACCTAGGCACCACAGATCTACCCAATAATTGTCTAAACAGCTTCCTACATTATGCTGAATATTTGTGGCACAACATGATCACATGTTCCACTGTCTCTGAAACCTTAAAAAAATGACAACTCATTCCCATACTTACCGACAAGTGCCATAGTGGGTGGAGTGCAAATCTGAGTGAATCTCGCCAATCACGCAACTTCCCTCCTATTCCTTCCCAACTGGCGCCTCCCCAAACTCATCCACAGCTGTCAATCCCAGGGGATCATGGGTTTGTGCCTCTGGTGGACTGTGTCCTCTCCAGGGTGCAAGCCTGGGTGGGAAGATCTGAGAACCGGCTGTTGCCCATGCAGTGGGTTCCCCCTCTCCATGTCACTGATGTTGTCCAAGGGAAGGGCAAGCACCGATACAGCTTGGCACCAGTGTCATCACAGAGGTTGCCAGAGTGAAGTTGTAAACAACATCAAACTGCCTTAGGGACCCGGTTCTGGATTTCTTCCTCGGGATTTACTCCCGAAGCCTCTCCCATGGGTGGGTTTGGCCACAAGGCAGCGGAGGTTAAAAATCAGAGTTTTCCTTCTCCTGGCTGTCCAATGCTGATGGGCCCCATCTGCCTGAAGCAAATGGGTTTGAGGAGCCAGTGGTCCACATTTGCCCCTTCCTTTGGCATTGGAGATAGTTCCGCTGGGCCTAGTAGCTAAGCCACACGTGAAGGCCAAGAGTTGGACTTGGTTGTCAGAGGCTGTTAGAGGCACAAGCCATTTGGAGAACTTTATAAGTAACAGGAGATTATCCCCACTACCAACCCCAGCTCTGACAACTTCAGGAACCTCCCTGGACTGATAGAACCAAATTATAATGTCACCTCCCAGTCCCACTGCTATCCCACAAATTCTGCCTTTACTCATCCCAGTCAACCTCATACAAGATTTGGCTTCATACTTTCCTATATTGACTATAATATCTACCTCTGACTTAGTAAGTGCTGGTTTTGCTCTAACATCATTACCCGATACACCCAGATGTGCTGGGATGCAACAAAACTTCACTACTATTCCCACTCTCTCCAGAACATACAAATCGTAGTACACTTCCATCAACAGATCAGGCCTGCATGAATGCTTCTTTTCTAAACTCTGCAGATCCGAGGCAGCGTCTGAGCAGATCACAACTCTTCTTAGTTTAACTTGTTCTACCCATTGCAAACTAATGATAATAGCCATACCTTTTGCCGTATTGACAGATAATCCACCTGTCAGCCTTTTCCCTTCTCAACATTAATCTCACCACCCACAAGACCCTGTCTATCCCCGTAAACAACAAATCTATTTCCACGTCTGGAAATTCCAAATTTGTACTCCTGCCCGGCCATTGTTGGGCTAATCTGAAAATTGACAAGACCATACTCCTGCACCTATTCCCTAATTGTCCACCTAAAATATTTACCATCTCTGTTAGTATATCCCCAGCAATCCATTAAAACCAAATTCATCAAATGAGACGTCCCACACCTTACTACGAAAGTCCGGTATGCAAGGCTCAAAATTTCACTCTGCTGGTCAAGAGGCATCTCTCCTAGTTCAACCCCAAATGCATCTCTTGGTGTGGTCTGGAATGCTCCACTACAGATTCTGAGTGCCGAACGAGCTGCCTCCCTATAAATCACATAGGGTTGTAAATTTATATAAATTATATAGATCATATAGGCAATCAGATTCAGATTCAGTTTATTGTCATTTAGAAACCACAAATGCAATGCAGTTAAAAAATGAGACAACATTCCTCCAGAATGATATCACAAAAGCATACGACAAAACAGACTACACCAGAAAATCCACATAACGTTTGGCAATCCCCAATCCAGAGTCCGGAGAGGCTGCTGCGTATTAATATTGCGCTACCGTCTTAGTGCGTTCCCCGGAAAGGAGCTCCAAATCCACCAGACAAAAAACTAAAACTACAAGACCTGCACAAAACCACATAGTTACAACATGTATTTGCAACGGTGCAAACAATAGCATAATTGATAAAAAACAGATCATGGGCACAGTAAAAATAGTCCAAAGGACTATAAGTTCAAAAGAAATCACCACACAGTTTCCACAAGACCCCAGGATCCCGACAGACTCGCCATCCCATGCCGGTGGCAGAAGGGAATACCCCCGCTATGGATTTTCATGGCGCCGCCCGACTCAGCCTCGCAGACGCAGCACACACCGAAAGCGACCTGACCGCATCGGAATTCGAGTCCGTCGAACCTCCGAGCCGACGACCATCCCCTCTGGCACAGCTTCTCCGAGCACCATCCTCTGCCCAGCGTATTAAGAAGGCCCCGCCAATGGCCATTGGCAATGCGACCCTGAGGACTGGGGCCCTGTTCTTCCCAGCAGAGTCACGGACCTCACAGCAGCAGTAGCAACGAAGAAGATCTTCCTGGAGATTTCGCGATGTTCCTCCGTGGTCCTACATCCATTTTCAATCGATTATGATTGCGCACGGCACCCCACTTCACAAATAACAGATAATCAGTTCTGGAGTGGCCACTGCAAGCTGCGTCGCGTCACCATCTTGAATCAACAGGATTGTTGTGGTGGGAGATTTTAATTTCCCAAATATTGATTGGCATCTCCCTAGAGCAAGGGGTTAAAATGGCGTGGAGTTTGTGAGCTGTGTTCAGGAAGGTTTCTTGATACAATGTGTAGATAAGTCTACAAGAGGAGAGGCTGTACTTGATCTGGTATTGGGAAATGAGCCTGATCAGGTGTCAGATCTCTCAGTGGAGAGCATTTTGGAGACAGTGATCACAATTCTATCTCCTTTATAACCATATAACAACTACAGCACGGAAAGAGTCCACCTTGGCCATTCTAGTCCGCGCTGAACACTTACTCACACCTAGTCCCACTGGCCCGCACTCCGCCCATAACCCTCCATTCCTTTCCTGCCCATATACCTATCCAATTTTACTTTAAATGACAATACCGAACCTGCCTCTACCACTTCTACTGGAAGCTCGTTCCACACAGCTACCACTCTCTGAGTAAAGAAATTCCCCCTCATGTTACTCTTAAACTTTTGCCCCCTAACCCTCAACTCATGTCCTCTTGTTTGAATCTCCCCTACTCTCAATGGAAAAAGCCTATCCACGTCAACTCTATCCATCCCCCTCATAATTTTAAATACCTCTATCAAGTCCCCCCCTCAACCTTCTACGCTCCAAAGAATAAAGACCTAACTTGTTCAACGTTTCCCTGTAACTTAGGTGCTGAAACCCAGGTAATGTTCTAGTAAATCTTCCTTGTACTCTCTCTATTTTGTTGATATCTTTCCTATAATTCGGTGACCAGAACTGTACACAATACTCCAATTTTGGCCTTACCAATGCCTTGTACAATTTTAACATTACATCCCAACTCCTATACTCAATGCTCTGATTTATCAAGGCCAGCATACCAAAAGCTTTCTTCACCACCCTATCCACATGAGATTCCACCTTCAGGGAACTATGCACAATTATTCCTAGATCACTCTGTTCTACTGCATTCCTCAATGTCCTACCATTTACCATGTATGTCCTACTTGGATTATTCCTACCAAAATGTAGCACCTCACACTTATCAGCATTAAATTCCATCTGCCATCATTCAGCCCATCTTCTAACTGGCCTAAATCTCTCTGCAAGCTTTGAAAACCTACTTCATTATCCACAACACCACCTAACTTAGTATTGTTACGAATGTGCAGCAACTCTGAGGGGCCGAAGGGTACAGAGTCGCCCCCTCCTTTTTGAGAATCGCAAGATCGCTATTAATTCGGGTCTGGGACCCAGGAAATGAGAGAGAATCCACAAGGTTTGGAATGTGTCCTGGCCTCAGCGAAACAAAACCCCTGATAATGGCTATTGTCTCTTGGAGACGGAATTGTGTATTGAGTACTGTACTATTCATTGAAGCCCTCAGGGGACGACCAGAGTGGGCTGGTTGAGGGATTGCTTCATCCCAACCTGATTGACATCTGAGACCCCGTGAGTAAGGATAAAAGAGGGTCTGGGGAACAACCCCTTTAGACGCACCAGGAGAAACGCTAGAAATCCCGTGACAGCGTTTAATAGTGACAGCCGGTGGGGGGCTCGTGTGCGTCCTTCCCTTGCCTGGGATTGGCGGGCTCACCACGGAAGAACGGCTTAGCTAAAGGAGAGGCCACAAGTGAATGGCCACACCAACGAGACTCTGACGGATCGAAATCATAGAAGGAAAGCCGGCAAGTTTCTCAAAATCTCTCTCTCTCTCCAACCATTGCTACACAGCGGTTCCCAAAGGCTGCAGCCTGCATGAACTGAGTGACTTTTATATTTCCATCGGACAATACATTATCCCCTAGACAACGATAGAGCTTATTTCTTATTGATTATTATTATACCCGCACTTTTAGATTTAGTATTGACGACGTATATTATCTGTATATTTGCATTGATATTATTTTTGTGTATATTTACTAATAAATACTGTTAAAAATAGAACCATCAGACTTCAACGGACCTCTCTATCTTTGCTGGTAAGTGACCCAGTTACGGGGTTCATAACAGTATCATCTGCATACTTAATAATCGAATTTAGCACCCCATCATCCAGATCATTAATGTATATGACAAACAACATTGGACCCAGTACAGATCCCTGAAGCACACCACTAGTCACCAGCTTCCAACCTGACAAACAGTTATCCACCACTACTCTCTGGCATCTCCCATCCAGCCACTGTTGAATCCATTTTACTACTTCAATATTAATACCTAACGATTCAACCTTCCTAACTAACCTTCTGTGCGGAACCTTGTCAAAGGCCTTACTGAAGTCCATATAGACAACATCCACTGCTTTACCCTCGTCAACTTTCCTCGTAACCTCTTCAAAAAATTCAGTAAGATTTGTCAAACATGACCTTCCACGCACAAATCCATGCTGACTGTTCCTAATCAGACCCTGTCTATCCAGGTAATTATATTTACCATCTCTAAGAATACTTTCCATTTATTTACCAACCACTGACGTCAAACTGACAGACCTATAATTGCTACCATAGCATTGGAGAGGGATAGGAACAGACAAGTTAGAAAAGCATTTATTTGGAGTAAGGGGAAACATGAGGCTAGCAGGCAGGAACTTGGAAGCATAAATTGGGAACAGATGTTCTCAGGGAAATGTACAGCAGAAATGTGGCAAATGTTAAGGGGATATTTGCATAATATTCTGAGTAGGTACGTTCCAATAAGACTAAAAAAGGATGGTAGGATACAGGAACCGTGGTGTACAAGGGCTGTTGTAAATCTAGTCAAGAAGAAGAGCTTACAAAAGGTTCAAAAACCTAGGTAATGATAGAGATCTAGAAGATTATAAGGCTAGCAGGAAGGAGCTTAAGAATGAAATTAGGAGAGCCAGAAGGGG